>NC_142929.1:73094807-73097307 GCF_046866305.1 Octopus bimaculoides | reverse complement strand
CCACACACACACACACTCACACGCACAATCGCGCCGCAACTGGCAATAAGTGGTTGGATCCTCGTCTTCTCTTGCCAAAATTCTCTTCGAAAAAAGTAAAAAATCTTCGAAAAAAGTAAAAAAAAATTTTTTTAAATGACATCTAACCATGTATTTCTGCCAACTTCGTCATTTTGTAATTCTGAAGAAAATACAGAATATTTGTCTTGTAGATTTTACACCAAACGTTTTAGTTTTTCGTTCAAATTAACGAAGTGTCATTTTCACTCATTTGAGGCGATGCTAAGAAGAAAAGATCTGGCTCCTGTCACTATAGGCTGATATCTATTTGAAGTTCATTAACTTTTCGACAATAACATCGTCTTTTGCTGTCATCAGTAACGCAAAACTAGTAATAGCATGTCTCTAGACCAGTGCTCCCCAACCAGCATTCCACGGCATACTGGTGTGCCACGAGATGATGCTAGGTGTGCCGCAGTGTAACCTGAATATAATTTTTTTTCCATAAACTTTAGTTCCCGTGTGCCGCCAAATTTTGAAAAGAATATAAATATACTGCAAGTCAAAAAAAGTTCCCGAGCACTACCTGTATGCCTACGAGAAAAGTTTCTTTGTGGTCGCTTGATCTGTTTGAAATAGGAGTAAATTTCTTCAAATTACACTTTGCCATCGAAGGATAAAAAATGATACATTGATAATGTGAACTTAGTTACATGGTACCCGAAGAAAAAATGGTAGAGTTATTGTCGGAGTGTCTATAAACATAAGTTTGATCAGCCAAAACTAACTAGTGACTAAACAACAACAAACGAGCATTCTATGGGTCAAAAAGGGAAGCTTCTACGCAGCAGCTCGACACCCCAGCATGGCCGCGGTCCAATGACTGAAACAAGAGTGAAAGATAAACGATAGGCGCAGGAGTGGCTATAGGAGCAGGAGTGGCTGTGTGGTAAGTAGCTTGCTTACCAACCACATGGTTCCGGGTTCATTCCCACTGTATGATACCATGGGCAAGTGTCTTCTACTATAGCCTCGGGCCGACCAAAGCCTTGTGAGTGGATTTGGTAGACGGAAACTGAAAGAATCCCGTCATATATATGTATATACTAGCAGAGCAACCCGGCGTTGCCCGGGAATGAAATTGTTGCTTATATACTGGAAGGAAAAAAGCAAAATATGCTGTATAGAAATTTGAGGACATTCTGTAGATGGACTCTCAGATGAATGATGACTGGGCACCTCTCATGAATTGGAAAATTGAAGATGCGCCAAAAAGCCTCATTGGTACTTGGAAACTTTTACGAAAATTAAAATGTGGATTAAATGAAAAAAATGATTTACGTGAATATCCTTACAAGAGTAATTGAAATAAATTGCGATTGTGGAGCCTCTAACGCACGCACGAAAGCACACACACAGAGTATCACACATCAGATGAAATGGAAGTGTGTGTGTGTGTGTGACAGAGAGAGAGAGAGAGAGGTTTGTTGTCATGTATACGTACATGCATAAATATGCATACATCTTTGTGTGTATGTGTGTGTGTGTGTGTGTGTGTGTGTGTGTGTGTATGAGAGAGAGAGTAAATCTATACTATATATAAAACAGAGATGTGTGTGTAATCGCTTTTCACGTGAAATCGACTTCACGAAATGCTTCCATACTTGTGATGCGTGAATAATTTGACCTCGGATAAATGTTAGGCTCTTCATTTGATTTTTTTAATTAAAAATAAACAATATTGCTTTATATATATGATTCACTTCTTTAAAAAGGTTCCTCAATGTCAACTTCCGGTATTGACGTAACAACGGCAAAAAGCTTCACTCGCTATTTTGTGTGTGAGTGTGTCTGTGAGTGTGTTTGAGAGAGAGAGAGTAAATACTACATACACACCGCTCTCTCACTCTGTCTCACACACATACACACGCACACACACACCCCTTGACTCACTCACACTCTGTCTCTTACAAACACACACATACATAAATGTATACAAACATATTTACAAAGACACACGTGTGTGTGCGCGCGCGCGCGTGGGGGGGTTCCACAATCGCCATTTATTTCAATTACGCTTGTGAGGATATTCACGTAAATCATTTTTTTCATTTAATCCCCATTTTAATTTTCGTAAAAGTTTCAAAGTACCAATGAGGCTTTTTGGCCCATCTTCAATTTTCCTCATTCATGAGAGGCGCCCAGCCATCATTCATCTGAGAGTTCATCTACAGAATGTCCTCTCAAATTTCTATACAGCATATTTTGCCTTTTTTTCTTCAAGTATATAAGCAACAATTTCATTCCCGAGGAACGCCGGGTGCCTCTGCTAGTACTACATACACACCACTCTCTCACTCTGTCTCACACACATACACACGCACACATACATCCAAAAATGATGGATGCAAATGACAACACACCCCTTGACTCACTCACACTCTGTCTCTTACAAACACACACATACATAAATATATACAAACATATTTACAAAGACACA
>NC_142929.1:73024807-73089807 GCF_046866305.1 Octopus bimaculoides | reverse complement strand
ATGACTGCCACTCCCGTTTTCCGTGATCTGAAAGGTTAACTGAGAAAAGGTTTCACTATTATAATACACATGCCACAATATGTCGTATAAATATTTGTGCATTCTGCTTTAATAATAATAATAATAATAATAATAATAATAATAATAATAATAATAATAATAATAATAATAACAATAATAATAATAATAATAATAATAATAATAATAATAATAATAATAGTAATAAAAGAAATGAAGAAACTTTCAAAATACAAAGACCTGGAAATAGAGGTAACTCGAATGTGGAATCTAAAAACAGAAACAATTCCTATCATAGTGGGTGCCTTAGGTATAATAAAAAAATATTCAGAAAAATACATAACAAAAACACCAGGACTTACAAATATATATAACATACAGAAAATTGCACTACTGGGCACTGCACACATCCTACGCAAAACACTTTCAATACAGTAACCATAAGAGCATCACAGCAAACCACAGCACATACCCAAGGCACACAGAGCTGTGCTCGGTGGTGAAGTGGAAGCACGTTATAAAAATAAAACTACTGAACAATAATAATAATAATAATAATAATAATAATAATAATAATAATAATAATAATAATAATATAATAGGTGGGAAATCGTTATAACAAGAAGAACGGAAATCCAGTGTCTCATAAAGATCGTTTGACTTGAAAGTCAGAAGAATCGGCTATGATTCACTTGGTCGCATGACCAGCAAACATACAAACACACTCACATATACACACATGCATGTATTTGTGTGTTTATAATATATATATATATATATATATATATATATATATATATATATATATATATATATATATATATATATATATATATACATACACGCATACACACATACACACGCACACGGATGTATCCCGTCGTTGACTGACTTTCGGAATAGCACACCCACATTAGTTGGATTTTCTTCATTTTTTTTTAATCTTTTATCTTTTACTTGTTGCAATCATTAGACTTCGATCACGCTGGGGCACATTTTGATGGGATTTTTCAATTTTTTTTTTTTCACTACACCCTTGTAAATGAAGGGGAAGGGAAGCTTTTTATGAAAGACATATTTGAAAATTTATGAATCCTCCTTCCGTGAGACACCTTTCTAATAAAAAAAGAAGTTTGGAAAATTTATGATTTCTTCCACCCACCCACCCACCCTCACTCCCCTGCTCAGTTCCAATTTTGACCAATTTATTTTTGCACTATGCACTTAAAAAACGATGAGAAATGCCTTGAATTTCTTTTTAAAAAAAGGAAAAGGAAAAAAATTTGGAAATTTCAATCCCCACTTCCTTTATTTTCAAACAGAAAATGAAACTATCTAAAAACAATAGTGAAATATTTTTAAATGTTTTAATTAACCATCCCCACCCCCTTCCCCAAATAAATCCTAAGATTTCCGCTTTTTTCGAAATTTTTTTTAGTCATAGTTTTAAAATAGGGGCAGTTCGAATCTACAATTTATTCTGTTTATAATTTTAAAATAATATTCAGACGAAGAGGTGTGTGATTTAAGGGAGATTTAGCTGTTGTTTCTAGGACTCTCACGACTACCTCGTACCTTCCTTGTTTCTTTGTCACATGTACTGATGTTTTTAAGCATTTCCCCCTCGTAAACACATGTTATGAAATGATGATGCAGTAGTCCATTGTTGGGATTTAAGCAAAAAACAAAAATTTTGTCATTTTAATTTTTATTCCCGACCCCGTGTCAAGCGAGTCGTGTGTGTGTGTGTGTGTGTGTGTGAGAGAGAGAGAGAGAGAGAGAGAGAGAGAGAGAGAGAGAGAGAGAGAGAGAGAGAGAAAGAGAGAGAGAGAGAGAAACATATTTACTAACAGAAAAGTATGCTGTTAAAATAATCTTTTATATTCCGTTTTTAAGTCACTCTGTTGCCCCTTACACACATACATACGCACGCACTGACAGATGCACACCTACACTCAGAGTGAGCTACATACTTTTATAGAGAGAGTGGATAATTTTATGATGCGAAAGCGAAAAATGGAAGATATAGACAGAGAGATGCTTTCTATGACTGTAACAGACTTCGAATTTTAAAATTGAGTGAAAATTTTTAAATTTGGTATATTGATATACCTTTGAATGCTGAATCCGCGTTTGTATTTCATTTATTCCACAAAATGTCTTAAAAAAGGTTGCAGCGCTTTAAAGTTTGATGATTTTTATCCAATCTGTACAAGAAAATAGCTGTTTATTATAAAATGAAAGTAAACATTAGAAAGATTATTAAACAAAATGAAAGCAATGCGTAAGAAATAATACATATACAGAGAGAGAGAGAGAGAGAGAGAGAGAGAGAGAGAGAGAGAGAGAGAGAGAGAGAGAGAGAGAGAGAGAGAGAGAGAGATAAAGAGAGTGTGGTAATGGATCTTTGGGGTTTGACGGGCAACATTTGTTTTATTAACGAATCACTTTCAAACTTGGAACACTGGTAGAATGTGTCATATAAAACAACTTCTTCTCTTAACCTTCTTAACAAAAAATTGTACATCGCAAGTTATTTCATGTTAAAGTTGTCGTATTTCTGTAATTTCAACCAATCACTGACGTCTATTCAGCTGAATACAGTTACTGCTGTTCGGTGTCAAGTGTGTTATTCCCTGTTTAATTATATCATTATTCCCTAGTAAGGGTTTAGGGTTTTAGGGTTAGGGTTCGGGTTTTAGGGTTAGGGTTTTAGTGTTAGGGTTTTAGGGTTAGAGTTGGGGTTAGGGTTGGGGTTAGGGTTAGGGTTAGGGTTATGGTTATGAGTTATAGGGTTAGAGTTAAGGTTA
This sequence comes from Octopus bimaculoides, assembly GCF_046866305.1. Taxonomy (NCBI): domain Eukaryota; kingdom Metazoa; phylum Mollusca; class Cephalopoda; order Octopoda; family Octopodidae; genus Octopus; species Octopus bimaculoides. The sequence continues at coordinate 73,086,979 of NC_142929.1, read as the reverse complement.
TGGCAAAAATAATCATGACCCTAACCGTAATCCTAAAACTAACCTTAACTCTAAAACCCGAACCCTAACCCTAAAACCCTAAAGCTAAAACCAGTACAAACGCACGAACGATGTTATAAATAAGAGTAACACGGGTAGTTGTTGTTGACAAACAACGGGACTAATTTTATTCAAGGGAAAAGATCCCATGACACCGTTACGGCATTAATTGTTTTCACCTCAATAGACGTCAGTGATTGGTTGAAATTACCGAAATACGACAATTTTTTACATAAAATAACTTCGAATACAATATTTTTTATCTGTTCTATACCACAAAATATACAAATATTCGAAGTTTGAAAGTGTTTCGGTACCAAAAACACTACAAAAAAAATGTTGCCCGTCAAACCCCAAAGATCCGACAGAGGGAAAAGAGAGGGAGAGAAGGAAAGAGTAAGTGATGGTGGTGGTGGTGGTGGTTTGGGAAATTGGGCGATTTTCAGCATGCGTGTATATGGGTGGAAATGAGCTGCTTGGCGCAGGTCTGCGCTCTCCGTGTGCTTTTCTAGTTTATATTATTATTAGGGGAAACCTTCTCCTTGAGATGCAAATTTCGAAAATCAAATTCGTTTTTCTCGAGGACGCACCATTTCAGAGCATTTCTGGCCAATCATGCAAGAGTTTTCCAACATAACTCTAATTTACATATTGTAAGCATTGTATGTATATATACATATACATATTGTACGATACAAATAAGAAGATATTTTTTCGAACTCAGTATTGCCGTTAGAACAGGCGATACTGCGTTCGAAAAAATATCATCTTCTTGTTTTATCGTACAATACACATTTCGACGCTTGTATCGTACAATACGCCTCCTTTCGGGGTCGATTAAATAAGTACCACTTACGCACTGGGGTCGATATAATCAACTTAATCTGTTTGTCTGTCCTTGTTTGTCCCCTCTGTGTGTAGCCCCTTGTGGGTAGTAAAGAAATAACACATTTCGACGCTTCTAATAAAAACAAATGTAAGTTTGTTTATAGCTATAAACACATACACACATACATACATACATACATGTATATATATATATATATATACGTATATATGTATATATGATATATGCATGCATATATCTATATATATATATTATATTTATATTTATGTCGAGAGAAGGAGGGGGTGGAGATTCATATATGCATTTTTGCAATTCTGCTTATTTTGACATTGAATCCGTTATCATTTATGTTACAAAAATCCAATTGCTACATGCTAGGGTCTGCAACTGAAGATACCAATGTAACCCATAATTTCTTTGAAGATCTGTCCTAAAAATGTTTACAATGCCAAAAATCAATCAGAGTTAATAACATTTCAGCTGACATAGAAATGGAACTTAGCCAAAAGAAGTATTCATATTTGATTGATGAACGTTGAAAATCAGTTTCCCAAACCGAGAGCCTATACTCAATGGTCTCCATCTTTTCTGATTCTCACAAAGGATGCTAAAAGTACCTAGGCATTGACGTTAAACATACACGGAGGCTCTCTGAATAAAGATAGATACCAGACTTAGAAAACTATGGCAGCCGGACACCTTCTCTTACAAGACAATAGCCCACAATGCATTTGCAGTAAGTGTTGATTCCAACATTTGGGACAATTTATCGATCTGCAGAAGATATCCACTCCATAAACATTAAAACCTGAAAGATCTTCACATCAACTGGAAACTTCCACACAAACAGTGATATCGATTGGCTCTAAGAAGAGATGAAAGAGGTAGAAGCTTGAGATCAATGAAAACAGCCTTCGGATATGATACAGTTTCTTAGACAGAATCTGCTAAACAGCAGCATGAAAAATAAATATATAAACCTAGTGCGGACAAGTGAAGAGGACAACCACGTGGTTTCGGGTTCAGTATCACAACCCACCACCTTGTGTAAGTGTATTCTCCTGTAGTCCAGGAGTGACCAATGTCTCGTAAGTCAATTTGGTACACGGAAACTGTGTGGAAGCCCGTCGCACACATACATATATATCGTATAGATGTGTACATTTATGTGTGTGTATATATATATATATATATATATATATATATATATATATATATATATATATATATATATATATATATATATATATATATATATATATATATATATATATATATATATATATATATATATATATATATATATATATATATATATATATATATATATATATATATATATATATATATGTATTAATGGCGGCGAGCTGGCAGAATCGTTAGCACGCCGGGCGAAATGCTTAGCGGTATTTCATCTGCTGTTACATTCTGAGTTTACATTCCGCTGAGGTCGACTTTGCCTTTCATCCTTTCGGGGTTGATAAATTAAGTACCAGTTACGCACTGGGGTCGATGTAATCGACTTAATCCCTTTGTCTGTCCTTGTTTGTCCCCTCTGTGTTTAGTCCCCCGTGGGCAATAAAGAAATATATATATGTATGTCCTCGTCTGTTGTTTTTTCGTATATTCTCCCACATATAATACACGCTCACGTGGTCGCACCAGCTAATCCTGTCTCCTCTCATCACACACGAACTTTTGGATTCTACCTTCTTTCCTTCTGGATCTACTCTTTCTGGACTGTTTGATTCTGAACTTTATACCCTCCGGCTGCACCTCTCCTACCCACGGATTACACTGGACCCATCTTCTGATTGGAAATCGCTTCAATATACCACGACGTCTAAAAAACTTTTGAACTTTTCCACTTTTCCACTTTTGTAAACCTCCTTTATCATCTTTATTTTTACCTTTGAACACTATTCAATTTTTTTTCTCCGTGTTTTTCTCCTTGTCTCCGTATTCTTTCTGTTGAAGAGCGTAGCTCGAAACGTCAAAGACTTTCCGTATTCCCGAGCGTCATACTAATACATCCTTTTGTTATTTACACCACCTGTCCTCGTCTGTTGTTGTTTTTTCGTATATTCTCCCATATATATATATATATATATATATATATATATATATATATATATATATATAGAGAGAGAGAGAGAGAGAGAGAGAGAGAGAGAGAGAGAGAGAGAGAGAGATAATAGTGTACAAACAATTTGCGTATTTATACACGAAAGAGGTGACCTTTAACAGGACACCTTACATGCTAGAAAGGGCAGTTAAAGCCCAAACCACGAATAAGAGCAATATCAAAGGGAACGAAATTTTTGTAGTTACACTCAGACTCGAGTTTCTGTATCAATGTGCAAAATAAATTAATTTCTCATCCGTACTTCTTCAGTGAAAGAGCTAAAATTAATGCATATTTATGCAGCAAATAACACCGAAAATACACGTGCTATGTTCTTATACATTATAATTTTCAAATCCACCGCGCAAGCGCAGTTACATTCGGCAGCAAATAATAATTTAAAAAAATTAAAACTGCGTACCAGAAAGGCTTCGAAACTATGAAAATTTTACTGTGAAAATAATAAGAGTACAAAATTTAGAAAAGTAAAATTTTCATATTTTCGAAGCCTTTCTGGTACGCAGTTTTAATTTTTTATTATTATTTGCTGCCGAATGTAACTGCGCTTGCGCGGCGGATTTGAAAACTATAATGTATAAGTATGTAGCACGTATATTTTTGGTGCTATATGCTGCTTAAATATGCATTAATTTTAGCGCCCTCACTGAAGAAGGATGGATGGCAAATTAATTTATTTTGCACATTGATACTCGAATCTGAGTGTAACTACAAAAATATTTTTTATTTTCATTCCCTTTGAAATTGCTCTTATTCGTGGTTTGGGCTTTAACTGCCCTTTCTAGCATGTAAGGTCTCCTGTTAAAGGTCACCTCTTTCGTGTATAAATACATAAATTGTTTGTACATTATTATATATGAAAATTTGTCGTCTATTCACTTTATTATGCATGCTAGCCACCGGTATGAAAATTTTTCTAAATTTTCTACCCTTATTATTTTCGCTATCTGCTCAAAAGAGAACTGACGAACGGTCTTGTTTTCAGCTTGATAAATGTCGGAATAAATTATTATTTCGGCCAGGAAACCCTGCGTAACTGTAGTTATAAGATATGTGGCTTTTTATTATTAGATTATATATATTTGTATGCATGTATGTATGTATGTATGTATGTATGTGTGTGTGTTTGTGTGTGTTTGTTTCTGTCGATATGTCAACAAAGTAAATTCATCGGACGATAAGTCTGAAGTATCGGACGATAAGTCTGAAGTATCGGACGATACTTCAGACAGGAATAAGCAGAAGCTTATATCTCCTCTCGGTGAAGTATTGCCTGATCTAAAGATCTTTGTAAGTTGCCGAATTTCACAGATAATGACATAATTACCTCGTGCTACGGATGAAAGCAAAGCAACAGTTAAGGAGGGGCATATTTTACCACGACAGACACGTACACAGCATCGAATACCACGATGTGAGTGAAAGCTGCTCTCACTGTATTGTCCGGTGTCTGGTAATCCCTTCGATACCGACATCAAACCAAAAAAAGAATCCTGACCACAGAGTGTGGGTAATCATGTTAAATGTCACTGGTAATGTGCATTCAGCTGATTGCAACTGTTAAAGTAAGTCACTGAGCATGCGTACATGTCATACGGGAGAGTTCCAATCAGGGGTGGATAACACCTTATAGGAAAGCTCTATAGCTGTTGTACTCGTACTTGTTGTCATTGTTGTTTCTGTTTGGAGCGAAATAGAACAAATTTGAAAAAAAAAACAACAAAATAAGAATGACAAAGTCTACGACATTTTTGTAAAGATGTTTCTCTACGCAAAATTACAACTTGAAATATAAACACAAACAAACATTCAAGGCAGTGAGCTGGCTGAATCGTTGGCATGCAGGGCAAAATGCTTAGCGATAGTTCGTCCGTCTTTACGAACTGAGTTCAAATTCCGTCGATGTCGACTTTGCCTTTCATCCTTTCAGGGTCGATAAAATAAGTACCAGTTGAGTATTGGGGGTCAATATAATCGACCTATTCCTCTCCCCCAGAACTGCTGGAATTGTGCCAGCCACTACAATTCTTTATTTTCTCTCCTTGTTTCTTTCTGTGTTCCTTTCTGTGGAAGAGCATAGGCTCGAAACGTTAAAGACTTTTTCACTTCCCGAGCGTTAAACTAATACATCTGTTTGTAGTCTACACCACCTGTCTTCGTCTTTTGTGTTGTTGTTTTTTTTGTGTGGATTCTCCCTATATATATAAGTATACGTATAGGCATATTATTATAATAAAAACCACAAAAAGCCTTGTGAAATACAACTACTAAGAGTTTCCTGGTCGAATTATTTTATTTATTTCGCCATTTATCAAGCTGTTAAAAACAGCCTATGTATAGGAGAAGAAGTGGCTGTGTGGTAAGTAGCTTACTTACCAACCACATGGTTCCGGGTTCGGTCCCACGTCGTGGCACCTTGGGCAAGTGTCTTCTACTATAGCCTCGTGCCGACCAATGCCTTGTGAGTGGATTTGGTAGACGGAAACTGAAAGAAGTCCGTCGTATATATATATGTATGTGTGTTTGTGTGTCTGTGTCCCCCCACCATCGCTTAACAACCGATGCTGGTGTGTTTACGTCCCCGTAACTTAGTGGTTCGGCAAAAAGAAACCGATAGAATAAGTACTAGGTTTACAAAGAAGAAGTCCTGGGGTCGATTTGCTCGACTAAAGGCGGTGCTCCAGCATGGCCGCAGACAAATGTCTGAAACAAGTAAAAGAGTAAAAGAGTATATGTTTTTATATATATGTACGTATGCTTACCAACCACATGGTTCTGCGTGGCACCTTGAGCAAGTGTCTTCTACTATAACCTCGGGCCGACCAAAGCCTTGTGAATGGATTTAGTAGACGGAAACTGAAAGGAGCCCGTCGTGTATATATATATATATATATATATATATATATATATATATATATATATATATATATATATATATATATATATGTGTGTGTGTGTGTATGTATGTATGTATATGTATTCTTTTATTCTTTTACTTGTTTCAGTCTTTTGACTGTGGCCATGCTGGAGCACCGCCTTTAGTCGAGCAAATCAACCCCAGGACTTATTCTTTAGAAGCCTAGTACTTATTCTATCGATCTCTTTTGCCGAACCGCTAAGTTACGGGGACGTAAACACACCAGCATCGGTTGTCAAGCGATGATAGGGGGGACACACACATACAAACATATACACACACATACTTATATATATATACATATATACGACGGGCTTCTTTCAGTTTCCGTCTACCAAATCCACTCACAAGGCTTTGGTCGGCCCGAGGCTATAGTAGAAGACACTTGCCCAAGATGCCATGCAGTGGGACTGAACCCGGGACCATGTGGTTTGTGTGTCTGTGTTTGTCGCCCCCACCATCGCTTGACAACCGATACTGGTGTGTTTACGTTCCCGTAACTTAGCGGTTCGGCAAAAGAAACCGATAAAATAAGTACTAGGATGACAAAGAATAAGTCGTGGGGTCGTTTTGTTCGACTAAAGGCGGTGCTCTAGCATGGCCGCAGTCATATGACTGAAACAAGTAAAAGATATATATATTAAAAGCATGGCCGAGTTTAAGCTAAGGAAATTTTAATAATTTTTAATAATTTGTTATGATCGTTATTTGTGTTTTTTCGTAATTTGTTCTGATGGAAACCATTCCTGAGGAAGTGCCAAACATCAGACATCCAACGGATCAGTCGCTGGATAGGTTTGGGCATAGAAATGTTGAAATTGGATGGTAAATGATTGAATAAAGGGAATACGGATCTGTTGTGTTTGAAGTCTCTATCTCTTTTAAATATACAAATTTGAAACCTTGGAAATATAAATATAAACAGTGAGAACGACCCTTAGGGAATCTAATCAATGATCCCCTAGAGTAAAGTCTTATGCTATATTGGTAACGGTTGCAACATCCTCTGGAAAATTATATATATATATATATATATATATATATATATATATATATATTTATATATATGTATGTATGTATGTATATGTATATATATATATATATATATATATATATATATATATATATATATATATATATATATATATACATACATATATAGATATACATGTACATACATACATACATACACACACACACACACACATACACACACATATACACACACGCACGCACGCACACACACACACACACACACACACACACACACACACACACACACACACATATATATATATATATATATATATATATATATATATATATATATATATATATATATATATATACATATATGCATATATGGGTACACGACGTCACAAAACGTAAACAACATGGATTACGAAATACGAAGGCAGGCTTGGGTATGCGAACAACGAGAGAAACAAATGGAAAATAAGACAAGTAACATAAAGAAAGCCCCTTCATCAGCTGTCGGTTGTTTATCTACTCCACATTTCGAGCAGGATACAATAAAGTTCTAGCTACTGTGACAGTAAGTTGCACAATATTATTATAGTTTGGCAGGCAATCATCTACAGCAAATGGAAGGACTAATCTGATAAATACAATATAAAATGATACTACTTGAAATACTGTTCTCTGGTCCAAAAAAAAAAAAATGGATCCATAATTAATTCTAATGAGAAATAATGTTCATTGATCACATGACTGATTTAAAGCATGCTGCACATTCTCCTTATTAATTTTTGGCGTTATTGCTGTGAGACGAACTATATAAACTGGTGAGTGAACGCGTGGTGGTCAGTTGACCAAGTGGTCTATATATATATACACATACACACATCTGTGTATATATATATATATATATATATATATATATATATATATATATATATATATATATGGGTGGGTGTATTCATCTATGTAAATAAGTGAAATAGTTATGTTGTACGTGTTGGAAAGTTAATTTAATCATCCGCAACTAAAACCTCTTTTTGCCATCACTTCGAGTTTCAGGTTCATTGCACGTTCTTTCTAAATAAAAAAGGATTATTTTGAATAGCCATATCTACACACATACACATGCACGTACACACACACACACACACACACACACACACACACACACACACTCACACACACACAACAAACAAACAAATACACCACAACACTCATGCTCCTGTGCATACGCTTGTGTCTGTATCTCTGAGTTTTATGTCTGAACTAAAGAGCTCCAAATTAGTAATTTACTCTTATAGCGAAGTTTCGGACCATCTCGTTCAGATACCCAGTTTAGAAGAACTATTTTGTCCAATTACATTGCCATAATAGGAAAAGGCCAGCTACAAGTAATTAACTGTGTCGCCATAAAAGACATTAACACCAACGTGAGCATGGTCTGACCTATCAAATCAGTTTGGTGTGAAACCAAACAGAGGTACACTTGAAACTAAGTTCTGTGAAATTTCCTGCCAAATAGTTCTGCCGAAGTTTCTAGATTTGACTGAATGTTATAAAAGTTAGGATATTGAACTCCTGAATAGAACAACGTCCGACGCCTCCCAGAATTCTGTTCCTCTGGTCATTTTTATGATAAGGTGTTCTCATTCTTGGTACTTAATCTCTGTTTTTAATAACCAAACAATTTCTTCATAAAAACTAAAATGTTTTATGCTATGAAGACTTTTAACTATCACATTCACTATCTCAGGTATGCTATTTTATTCAAGTAATTGTTGTACATATGTAAATGCAAACGTTTCGAGTGATAACATATATGGAAACTTTCGGGGTATTCGGGCTAAATGTGATGATTCTTTATGTCTCCTTTTTTCGGGGACAGATTGATGCATTGGCGTTGGAGAGTAATAAGGATTAAGAGGAAAAGTTAGCTGAATTGAAAGACTGCGGGCCATTTCAATAGCTGAAAACATTATCATGAGAATTCGTACCGAGTATCAAAATCCCGAGATAATGACTGCTACTCATTGCTCTGTGAACACTGTAAAAGCTGTAAGACATGACATGTGTGGCTACAATAGAGACTACGAAGGAGGAAGGGGCACAGTAAGCGTTTTGACTGTATCTACACGCCGGAATTCATCCAATCTTTGAACAGGGCCTTAGACTTAATTCAGACGGCTTAATTCAGCTGCTGGAGATTGTGATCAATCCCTGGTTTGAGAGAGTTGCTGCTGGAAGGCAATATGCGTAGCAGTAGGATTCGACTCCTCACTATACCACTGGAAGGAGCCAGAAGTGGCTATCGGAGAATTATTTCTAGCCTCCTAATTCCCCCAGCAGTAATCCCATTGATTACTATGTGTGGGGCGCGGTTGAGAAAAACACTAACCACTCTGCCTGAAATACCAAGGCTGAGTTAGAATCTAAAATCAAGAAGGTGTTCGAAGATCTTCCCAGGGACACAGTGAAGAACGCATGTGCCAGGTTCAGGAGGGTCTCCAGGCCCTAGTGGAAGCTAAGAGCAGCTACTTTCAGTATGCTGTTATCTCCCAGCCATAATGTAGTTGATATATTTTGAGTCTTACCAAATACTTTTATTTTTGGATGAGATATTATGTGTTCTGTTATGCAAACTGTCAAATTTAGCACAAACATCCTGTATATAAATATTAGTGTGTTCATTCTTAACTTCCTAATAGTGTTGGAATGAAATGATTAATGTGGCTGTTTTGACGCTAAAGATTTTGTATAGCTGACTGGACATTCAGCCTGTTTTGGTGATAGTACTTTTTAGCACTGGACACAAACACACATACACATACGCACGCACACACGCGCACGCACACACACACACACACACACACACACACACACACACACACACACACACACACACACACATAGAAGTAAGGAGATAGCGAAACATTACAATTTATTAATTGAACACAAGTGATATAAACAGTTTCCTTCTCCACATCCGCATTAAGAGAAGTATTCTCAGACATAATCAGGGAGAGAAAAAGAGGGAGAACGAGGGAGAGAACGAGAGAAACATTAGTCCGACGTCAAATAAGTCAGCGTCGAATCATTGCTGCCAAATAGGAACCACCAAAACAGCTGCACCAGAACGTCTCTTAGCCACATGTACCATCAACGACGAATTAGTAACTAAGATCCACTATAATGCTGAACAACTAACCTCTGCTCCTTTAAAACGTAGTTAATTAAATATATTTGCATATTTGCATATATAATGAATTTAATACGGCATAAGCTGCACGGTCACTTCTGTGATTTATTTCGCAACGTTTTCACTGTTTCTGTCAAGCTTTCATTATTTACGATCTAGATCATGCATTGATGGTTCATAGGAATCAATCACGTGTTTACTTATGAACGTGAGAACACAACGCAGTGACACTGGATGATCGATCACAAAGTAAGTTCGAAATCACGTTGCTACTTCCTTTAGTTTCCTCATCTCTCATCTCTCTTCCGGTCTATATCGCATCTATCTATCTTGCTATCTCTCCATCTATTTATCTACAGTGGGCTAAAAAGCACACATATATGCGTCAATGTGTGTAAATGTGTGCATATATACATATACATGCATATGTGTGATGGGAGATGTATGTGTCTATGTAGGTGTGTACGTATATGCGTGTATGTGAGTGTATATATATATGTATGTATATATATATATATATATATATATATATATATATATATATATATATATATATATATATATATATATATATATATATATATATATATATATGACTACATACTTGTATATTTATATATGTGTATACAAACATGTATATACATGTATATGTATATATATGTGTATATGTGTGTATGTGTGCGTGTAGGAGACTGCATTCATTACCTACATCGACATTGAGGAGGAAGATGTGATAGCTGCCATAAATGAAATGAGCTCAAATTCGGCAACTGGCCCCGATGGTTTCCCAGCTGTCCTCTTAAAGTCGTGTAAACAAGAATTAGCAGGACCACTCCGGATACTCTTCCAGAGTTTCCTTGCAAATGGTAAACTTCCCAAAAAGCTGAAGGAAGGCACCATATGTCCTATCCATAAAGGTGGAAGCAGAGCAGAGGCTGGGAACTACAGGCCCATCTCTCTGACTTCACATATTAGCAAAGTCATGGAACGAATTGTCAGAAGGAGATTGATTGCGTTCCTAGAAGAAAATGACTTGCTGAATGAGACCCAGCATGGTTTCCGTCCAGGTAGAAGCTGCCTCACGCAGCTCTTGCAGCATTATGACTGGGTCCTGAAGCAGCTACTTGACCATTCAAATGTTGATGTGATATATCTCGACTTTGCAAAAGCCTTTGACAAAGTTGATCATGGCTTGATATGTCACAAGCTGCGAAACCTTGGCATAGCTGGTAAATTAGGAGAGTGGCTGCATGACTTCCTGAATGGTAGAAGTCAGACAGTTGCAGCCAATGGAGAACTATCTAGGGAAACACAAATATTGAGCGGTGTTCCACAAGGAACTGTTCTGGGGCCACTACTGTTCATAGTGGCCCTTCTGGACATGCCCACGGTCACTCGGAGAGCCACTGTCACTAGCTATGCTGATGACACAAAGATATCTCAGGCAATAAAGAATCCTGATGATATTGTAAGCCTGCAGAATGACCTAAGTGCAATATATGAGTGGGCAGAGCAAAATAATATGCAGTTCAATGCAAAAAAATTTCAAGTACTGCGCTACAAGACCACAAGTACCTCCCAACTGGCATACACAGGGCCTGGAGGTACTGCAATCCCAGAACCACAAACAGTAAGAGATCTGGGCATCAACATGTGTAGTGATGCATCATTTCACATGCACATTGTCAAGTTGACAGCAAAGTGCAGACAACTGGCAGGGTGGATACTGAGGACTTTCCGTACAAGGGATCAAAAAGTCATGTTGATTCTATGGAAGACATTTGTTCTGAGCCGCCTAGACTATTGCTCTCAGTTGTGGTCACCACACAGTGTTAAGCGGACAGCAGAACTCGAGGCAATTCAGCGGCACTATACAAAAAAGATCGCCACAGTCCAACAGATGAACTACAGGGAGCGACTGAAGGTACTAGGTCTCTACTCCCTGGAGCGCAGACGGGAGAGATATGTAATAATATACATATGGAAAATACTGGAAGGACTGGTGCCAAACTTTGGTATCAAGTACTACAGGAATGCCCGCACGGATCGCCACTGCATGGTGCCAAAGGTACCGTCCACTGCATCTCACATAAGAACGAGATACTGCAGCAGCCTCGGTTTCAGAGGACCTCAGCTCTTCAATGCCCTGCCAAAACATTTGAGAGACATGCAAGACATGGATGCGGAGGTCTTCAAGACAAAACTTGACGCTTTCCTCTCCACGATACCAGACGAACCAATGGCTCGTAATGAGACGCAGTTTAGGGCAGCTGTGTCAAATTCTCTTATACACCAGATGTGCCATGAAAACTCTTGATTGGACCATGTCAGGTGGGGGAGAAGTGCCATGCAAGGAACGTGAAAATCACAGTGGTGCACCAGCATGACCGCAGGCACTTGGCTGAAACACATAAATAAATAAATAAAAAATAAATAAATAAATATATATATATATATATATATATATATATATATATATATATATATATATATATATATATATATATTTATATATATATATATATATATATATATATATATATATATATATATATATATATATTTATATATATATATATATATATATATATATATATATATATATATATATATATATATTTATATATATATATATATATATATATATATATATATATATATATATATATATATATATATATATTTATATATATATATATATGTATATATATATATATATATATATATATATATATATATATATATATATATAAATATATATATGTACATATGTGTATATTTGTGTACATATATCTGTATGTGTATATATATGTGTGTGTGTGTATATATATAATATAGCGAATATATGTATATATTTGCGTGCGTGCGTTAGTGTGTGTGTGTGTGTGTGTGTGTGTGTGTGTGTGTGTGTGTGTGTGTGTGTGTGTGTGTGTGTACACACACATATGTATATTCAATACTAGCAAGTATAAATACATTTGCAAATAACCAAATGTTATAATTCCTTCTTCGCCGTGTGATTGATATCATATGTAATTTCCGTTGAATCGATATGTTTATTTCAATTTAAATACTTTCCCTATATAGACTGATAGATTTAAACACAAACTTATAACAATGTTAGTATATATAACAAGCGAGAGGGGATAATTATATAGACATAACTGACTTAAGGTGGCTAGCTGTATAGAGTTCAGCTTATGCAGCACCAACAGCAGCTGCAGCAGTAGTGGAAATAGTAGCTGTAGCAGCGGCAGCAACGGCAGCAACGGCAGCAGCATCGATTGCAAAACTGTAGCTGCATCAGTGGCAGGTATTAATGATGAAATATATGAGTTAGAAGCAGGAGTCGAAATCGATTTCTGGACTTAAACCTACAAACTTTTGTCGCTTGCTCTTCGGTATAACCACAGCGATATGAACCAACGTATGAGCCTGTAACCCAGTCGCTTGTCCTGCTAAGGCGCAAGACTTGACATTTTTATGGGGGTAGGGCAGGGAGGTTAGTCGATTACATCCACCTCAGTGCATAACTGGTACTTATTTCATCGACACCGAAATGTTGAAAGACAGAGTTCGGCCTCGGCGGAATTTGAAATCAGAAGTAAGAACAGACGAAATGTCGCTAAGCATTTTCTTCGGCGTGCTTACGATTCTGCCAGCTCAATAGTTTGAAAAAATCACATCCTATTGCTTTGATCTTTTTAAAAAAAGTAACAGGCTGCTGCATTGGGCAGTGTAGATCCTGATGTCGACCTTACCTTTCATCTTTTGGGAAAACGATAAATTAAATACCAGTTGAGCATTGGGTCGAGGAAATCTACTAACCACTCCTCTTAAAATTGTCCTTGCGCCCAAATTTAAAACCATTGTTATCTTTTATTTTTATTTTCTCTTTAGACAGCAAATTAGCAAAATTGTTAAAGCGTCGGATAAAATAACAACTGGAATTTGTTCCGGCTCTTTACGTTCGGAGTTCAATTCCTGCCGAGGTCAATTTTCTTCTCTCCAAGATCGATAAAATAAAGCCTCTAAAACTATTGAGGTCGATATAATCAACTAACCCTTTCTCTTCCAAATTACCCAATCATGTGCCTGAATAAGAAACCATCAAGGGCAATGGATTGCCGGAATCTTACAGCGTCAGACAAAATGACTTGTGATATTTGTTCCGCCACAGGCAACTTTGCATTTCATACTTCCAGGGTTGATAAAATAAAATCCCAATCAAATATTTAGATCTCCCCTTGTAATTATTCGCCGCGTGCCTAAACCCAGAAACATCTATTTAGTTATTTTGTGTAATTCTTCAAGATTCGATTAATTTCCCGGCAACGGATTGACGAGTTGGTATCGTGTCAGATTAAATTCTCTACTGTATTTGTTACGATACGTCTTGTTTTGAAGCCAAATCCCGCAGAAGTTGATTTTTGCATTTCGTCCTTTTGGTAAACAGACTAAATTTTCAGATCATCGGATGAAAATTATCATAATATTGGTGAGAGCCAAGACATGGTTGAATCGCTAGGGTGTCGGGGAAAAATACTTTGCGGTATTTCTTCTGGATAGCTATGCTCTCTGAACTCAAATCCTTCCGAAGTCAACATTGCCTTTTATGTTTTAGGAGTCGATAAAGTAAAACTCTAATTCCACCTCAAATTTTTGGATTTATGCTGATAATAGAAACAATTATTATAATATTGATTCTTTTTGATTGGCTATTTTTATTCCGATAGTATTGATGTTTAAACTGACTTTAGTTCTCTGTTAATATCTATTTAATACAGTCTACTGTTGTATGCTATTGTAAATATAGTATACAGTTCACTGTTAATATCTATTTAATACAGTACATCTATCCTAGTACATCTATCACGAGCTTTTGTTAAAAAAAAACAGTGATAAATAACAATAAATTAATCATATCCAAGCATTTTGTAAATGGAATGAATCATAAATTCATTGACACAAAACTCGCGGTCCACCACAGTGAAGCTTCTACCGTCCCATATTTTCTTGATCATCTCTACTTTTCCCTGTAGAGAATAAACTCACTTGTTTCATCCGTTGAGATCAGGCACCTTCATATTTTTTTTTCTATTGATTTGTTTCGTGTTGATGGGTTTGAGTATATAAATACGCATTTAGAAAAATAATACTCAGCCGCGTAGCACGGTCATGTCAATACAAGCAATAGACAATGCAATTCTGGTTAACTGAGTTGTATGCGTGGTCGCTGGAGTGAGTTTTTGCAGTACGAGTAGAATTTTCCACTGATTGCCGATCCGCGTTATCACAGGTCAATACGTGATAAGCATAACATAGTTCATAATTTAAGCGTACAGAGTTATTCCGGATTAGTGATGACTGAATTAGTGATGAACGTGGCTATGTGCACTACAATATACCATATTAAGTGTATAGTTCACTGTCAATATCTATTTAACACAGGTTACTACTGTATATTGTGATAAACAGTATACTATTGAAAGCGGGTTAATAAGACAAATGAAAAGCAAAGGTAACCTCAATAGAATCGAACTCAGAATATATTGGAAAATAAGAAACGCCGTAAAGTATTTAGGCTGTCACTCTAACGCTGAGAAGAAGGAAGTAAACTGATAGAGTCGTTAGAGTGTAGGATAGAAAATCGTGTAATATTTGTTGCCCTCTCCGAGTACAAGTCCTACTGAGGTCAGCTTTACTTTTAACCATCTTGGGATTGGTAAAGTACCAATGCTGGGAGTTCTTTCTTTCTTTCTTTCTTTCTGTCCGTATCTCCAATTCAAAGGAGTGGCCTTGTCATGCTGATTTAGCCAGAAAATTCTTTCAGGATACCTGTGTCAGCGGATTTAAAGAGTGGAGTGTTCCTAACTGGTACTCATTCTATCGTCATTGGAAATATGTAAGGTTGAAGAAGACTAAATACTCTAAAGCGAAATCCCAACTAAAATTTGAACCACTAGTCTAGAACCACGAACTAATATAGCTCCATAAAAGGAAAAGTGTCACCACAAAAAGTATTAGCACCAACGCGAATATGGTTTGACCAATCAGCATTGGCTGATATGTTATGGCTGAGGCAGGAAAACTTCAAAGGGAATAAGCGAATTTTCCCGCTATACATTTTAGTCGAAGATTCTAGAAGGATGGTTGACAGCTATAAAAAGACTAACAAATTCAATCTAACCAGAGAGCTACTCTGCCGTCCGAGGGAATAAATGTTGCTTGTTTTAATGAATCGTTCTCTCTCCCCCTCTCACTTATTTTTTTATATAATATGGTTATGTCCTACTCAACAAAAGGCACTAACCTTTACTTATAGTAACTAGTAACACATATTAATTATATACAGTGATCATTTTCCTTGTGTTACGTTCATTATATAATCTTGCAAGTTATATTAGAGAAGATGCCAAACCATTATGTTTGTTGGACATTGGTTCATCAATTTATTGGATGCTCATCTGTAAATATAACGATGGAGGTTAATAAAATATTTAAAAAAGTCAGTTACAGTTGAGTGTGCTTATTGCCTACACACGCAAAACCTACCTCACTTTGGGAACAGCCAATGAAGAAGGAGATATAACTGACCACCAATATAAATAAGTGGAAGAAAGAAAGAAAGAGAAAGAAAATGTACGAAATTTTAAAAAACAATATGAGAGATTAGAAAGAAGGAATTAAATAAAGATAGAAAGAAAAAGATGTTAGGCAGAAGAGATAGATAGATAGATAGATAGATAGATAGATAGATAGATAGATAGATAGATAGATAGATAGATAGATAGGCAGGCAGACGGACGGGCGGACGGACGGACGGACGGGCGGACGGACGGACGGACAGACGGATAGATAGACGGACAGATAGACAAGCAGACGCACAGGCGGACGGACGGACGAACGGACAGACAGACAGACAAACAGACAGACGCACAGATGGACGGGCGGACAGACAGACAGATATAGACAGACAGATATAGACAGACAGACAGACAGACAGACAGGTAGATAGAGAGATAGGTAGATAGATAGATAGATAGATAGATAGATAGGTAGGTAGGTAGGTAGATAGATAGATAGATAGATAGATAGATAGATAGATAGATAGATAGATAGATAGATAGATATCTTTTTATTATAGCCACACAGGGCTAAATACAGAAAATGGACAAATTACAATGTAGAGCTTTTCTGGGGGGGGGGGGATAATTTCGATCAAAAGGGATCGCGGAAAAAAGAAAGGGGGGATTTCGAGCAAAAGGGATCGCGGGGATAAAAAAGGAAGGGGGGGCGATCAATAGGGATCGTGTATCACAGTCAATGTAAAAAAAAATGGGGAACAGATTAGGTTTATCCGTGGAGAGAAAAGCCTACGGAAAAGACCACGGTCACCTCAGGCTTCTTTTTTAAAGGTACATGAAAGTAAGTACCTTCTCTCTTTTTGTCTCTTTTTGTTACAAGTCTATGCTTAAAATGGTGTCGTCTTTCATTCTTACCATTCTTGCCACATTTACCCATTTTTTATTGAAACTTTCATTCGACAACACTTTCCTCTCTATCCTCATCCTCCTTTTCAAGTGGTACTTGAAAAAGTTGACGAGGGACTGACCAGAGAGGAAAGTGTTTGTCTGTAGACCTTTCAAACGCGTCCACCACACGCATTCTTTTGCCATAGCTATCAGTGTTACAAAAACCGTTTTTCCTTCCCGTTTAAAGGAAGGTGGCGGAACAATATTCACGATAGACTCGGCTGATAAGTGGGCTCGTCCCACACGCGACAACAGCCGTTCGACGAAGGTCCACAGCTCTGAAATATCTGGACACTGCACGAGTGCGTGCAGAACGGTTTCGTCGCTTTGACCGCATCTCGGGCAGGTCGGTCCGGTGGTTTTCGAACCGTGTCTGTAGATCTTCTCTCGAACTGGTAGTGCGTCCCGATAGCATTGCCAAGCCAGGGATCTCTGGAAATTATCCATAGGCCCCGGCCCGAACGTCGTCTTGAAAAGGCGGGTTAGGAATTTCTCATCGACACCCAGGTTTGCCCCGAGAGTGTCGTCAGACCTCCCCTCCACTAGTCCTCTATAGAACGCATTGGTCATTTGGAAGTTGCACAAGTTTGATCCCGGACGGCAGAGCTGTTGTAGAGCTTGGCGACACTCGCGGTGCCAATCGCCCAGTTTCGGTCTCTTCCTGATCCATGTTTGCAGTTCGGTGAGTGAGACGAGCTGCAGGAAGGCGTGCCCCACAAACGGCGCCCACACCTGTTCACCGTCGTCAATGAAGTTCCAGAGATGCCGCAGTCTCAGCGCATGTCTGCGCATCATTAACCACGGCATCCCCAGTCCTCCATGTAACGGTTGTTGACAGCAAATGGATCGCCTCACCATCGGAACGCCACCCTTCCACAGAAAGCGGAAAAGTATGCGTTCTAGTTTCGTGATAGTGGCATCGGGACAAGGCACGACGGTCAGGCGGTAATCGATGACTGATGCGATATACACATTAGCCACCTCCGTCCGGCCTTTTAGAGATAACTTTCTCTCGGCCCATGTTTGGCTGAGTTTGATCACTCTACTGGTGATCTCGTCCCAGTTCTTATCCATTTGGAGGTCCGGACTGAACCAGACCCCGAGCAGTTTAACCGGTCCGTCCGTCCAGCGTCCCACTACGGAGTCGCTGTTGGACGGTATGGGCTTGCTTCTCCAGGTGCCGAGTAACAAACCCACTGATTTTTCCGGGTTAATTTTTGCTCCTGTCACCGTTTCGTATTGTTTAAGTGTCTCGCCTAGCATCTCAACGTGCTTTTCGCTCGACACTATGACGGTGACATCGTCCGCATATGCAGACACGCTCGTCCCGCAACCCAGCTCTCGTGGGATACCCCTCAGTGTCGCCAGCTTCCGCAGTAGTGGTTCGAGCGTCAATACATACAGAAGCGCCGACAGGGGACATCCCTGACGGACCGAACGCGTGATGTCGAACGGTTTTGACAGGTGACCGTTTACCCGAATTACCGATCGGATGCCGCTATAGGAATGTGGTTATACACCATTAGGTGTACACCCGCTTTCCTATATTAAATTCTAAATAATAACGGAACGCAGAACTCTGAACTATCAACACAACAATATTTATTTATGGAGGAAATAGGCAGCCTTAAACTGGTTGCTGAGACGTTGGAATGTTGGAATGAGCTGTCCCCAGAGTTGGAATGCTGGAGAGACAGCTTGACCCGTCCATGCTCATGGCCGGCCGACCGAGAAAGAGAATGAATTGAGCGGGAACGTTTAGATGTTGAAATCCACGCATGCGCATGAAACTCTTCCCGTGTTCCTTCTGGAACTATTCCCTGCGCATGCGTGGATTAAAGCGCAGTAACGGCGACTGTATTTTGGCGCCAAATGACGTCACTACACCGCTATACAAGGCAGCGATCCAACCGCGGAAGACGGGACCAAAGCCAGCTGCCCTGAGGACGGCCGCCAGGTATCGATGGTCGACCCTATCGAAGGCTTTAGATTGATCTAAATTGATCAGCGCCCCACCCATGCCAGGATCCTTAACTACCCTGTCCATGATGTAGCGCATGAGGTGAAGGTTGTCATGAATGCTTCTGCCCGGCACGGCGCATGTTTGCGCCTTGTCGACCAGTTTATCGATGACAAGCGCCAACCTCTCGGCTATTACTTTCGCCAAAATTTTCAAATCTGCGTTGAGCAGAGTGATGGGCCTGAAATTAGATAGATAGATAGATAGATAGATAGATAGATAGATAGATAGATAGATAGATAGATAGATAGATTGGGAAGAAAGATATGAATGAAAGAAAGAGAGTAAAAGAAAGAAAAATTGAATGTAATTCATTAGAATGTGTTGAAAAAGAATCAGAAGGGTTAAATGAAAAAAGAAAGAAAGAAAAATAGAAAATCTAATTAAATATTGAGTTATTGAAAACATACATATTAACTAAAATAAATTACTATTGTTACATAGCTGATAGCTACAAGAGAAAAGTACTTGATATAATGTAGCTAATTATTGTTGTTGTTGCTGTTGTTTGTAGTATTGTTAATGTTGGCGTTGGAGTTTAGTTGTTGTTGTGGCTGATAGTTAATGTAAACATCAATACTTTTAACTATTCTAAGTAAAACAATGAATTGCTTTGCTTTATATCATGGCCGAAGTCATTCTCGTTCTTTCTCGTCGTTGTACGGAATAACGCGATGAATTCTCGACTGGTATCTTTCCTATTGTCGTACAGAGGTTTTTTTGAGCCAAGTTCGATGACACATGTCTATACATGTATGACAAGTATGTCAATGCGTGTGTGTGTGTGTGTGTGTGTGCTTTCATTTTCTTTGGAATATGTTGGTTGGTTTGCCTCTTTTTAATAGTGATAACATTCTTTTGTTTGAGTTCAAATAATAGCAAAGATGTATGTATGTATGTATGTATGTATGTATGTATGTATGTATGTATGTATGTATGCATGCATGTATGTACGTACGTATGTATGTATGTATGTATGCATGTATGTATATATGTACGCATGAATGTATGTATGTATGTATGTATGTATGTATGTATGAAGGTATGTATGTATTTATGAAGATAGTCTGCAAATATGTATATATGTATGCTCATATGTATGTATAAATATATTTACATATGCATGCATATATATACTTTATGTCTATATCTATGTGTATATATATGATCGTATTACCGAGAATGTGTGTGTGTGTGTGTGTGCGTGCGCGCGTGTGCATCCCTATATGTATGGTATACGTATATGTACATTTATGTGTATGTTATAATGAATGTATGAGTGTGTATGCGTGTGTGTCTGTATTTGTGTGCCTGGGCGTTCTTAGATTTTATTGAATTTTATTGTTTACAAGAAAATAAAGAACTGTGATAAGGCTCTTTTGTTGGAATTTAGACAGTTCCAGACGTTTCTGTTCGTGAAAGAGAGAGAGAGAGAGAGAGAGAGAGAGAGAGAGAGAGAGAGAGAGAGAGAAGGAGTGAGGGAAAGAGTGTCTACTTGCGTGAGAGAGAGAGAAGGAGAGAGAGGGGAGAGAGAGAGAGAGAGAGAGCGCGTGTCTTTTCAGTAGTTGGTTCCAGTAGAGATGTTTTAAATTTTTACGTTTTAGAAATCTTCATAGTTTCACCAATTGATTCACTATAAAGAATGGAAGCTCGGTCTGCTACAAATAGCAGCTATGTCTCCCTCAAAGATGAGACAGGATGGTCTCATTATAAGTATCCCCCATTTGTTCAATTGACAATGACCTGAGTCTAAATAATAACGACTACATGTTTAAAATACGTGTCAGCCACTCAGAATATCTAGAATATCTGGTAATCAGATATCGACGAGCTGGCAGAATCGTTAGCACGCCAGGCGAAATGTTTAACAGCATCTCGTCTGACTTTTCGTTTTGAATTCATATTCCTCTGAGATCGGCTTCGCCTTTCATCTTTTCGGTGTGGATGAAATAAGTACCAGTTGAGCACTGGGGTCAATATAATTGGCTATCCTTCTTCTAAAATTTTAGCCTTTGTACATATGGTAAAAAGGACTTTTACATAGAAACAAACAAAACAAACTCAAAGACTGCATGCTAGAGTCTGTCGATGGTACTCAATTTTTTTTTTTTTATGGATGACCTGAAAAATCTATACTAAAAATCTTTACATTGCCAAAAAAATAATAATAAATAGGAGTGGCTGTGTGGTAAGTAGCTTGCTTACCAACCACATGGTTCTGGGTTCAGTCCCACTGCGTGGCACCTTAGGCAAGTGTCTTCTACTATAGCCTCGGGCTGACCAAAGCCTTGTGAGGGGATTTGGTAGACGGAAACTGAAAGAAGCCCGTCGTATATATGTATATATATATATATTTGTGTATGTATATGTTTGTGTGTCTGTGTTTTCCCCCAACATCACTTGACAACCGATGCTGGTGTGTTTACGTCCCCGTAACTTAGCGGTTCGGCAAAAGAGAACGATAGAACAAGTACTAAGCTTACAAAGAATAAGTCCTGGGGTCGATTTCTTCGACTAAAAACGCGATGCTCCAGCATGGCCACAGTCAAATGACTGAAACAAGTAAAAGAGTAAAAGAGTAAAAGATAACAGCTGGATCTAACGAAATTTTCAGCTTTCATAGAAAGGGATTTTGCCAAAAAGGAAATGTTGATATGATTGTTGAACGTGGAAAATCAGTCGCCTAAATCTAAAACCAGTGCATCAACGGTCTTATTATCTCTCCTGTTTGACACAAAGAATGCTATAAGTACCTAAGCGTTGATGAAAGCATACGTAGGAGCAGTGAATAAAAATAATGTGACCCGAGAATATTACACCAAACAAAAAAATATGGCAACCGGAGTTCTCCGACAAGACAATATTCCACAATGCATTTGCAGTACCAATATTGATACCAATACTTGGGATACTTAACTGGCCTGTGGAGGATATCCACTCCATAGACATTAGTATCTATAAGAATCTCACACAAACTGAAAACTTCCACAGAACCAGAGATATTTGCTGACTCTGAGAAGAAATGAAAGAGGTAGGGGCTTGAGATCAACGCCGACAGCCTTCCAATGTCGTCAAGTAAGGATCCCCAGCTGATCGCAGACCAGTTCCGGGCAGTAGATCATTTGGTACTATGTCACACAAAAAGAATGAATTTTAAGATTTTACTTCTATTTTATTGACTATTGCAGTCTGCAGAATGTTTTTGCCTTATACATGTATTATATATGTAATAATTAAATTATATTATGCACTTCATTGATACCTCGGTCTGTGGAAAAATTGTCTTGCATGAAACCGGTCCGTGGAGCAAAAAAAGGTAGGAGATCACTGTCGTAGAATATCTTTCAGACACTTTACAAACAAGAGAGAAAACAGAGCTCAGCAGATGCATAGAATTTATTTCTTTACTGCAAGACGCTCTTCTGTCGCTCTTCCGAATTTTAGAATTGTTGATCTTCAGGCAACAAACGTGAAATTCGATGTAATGTCTTTCCTTCCAGTAAATAAATAAATCCATCATCATGTATCGAGTGTCTCTGTTCCTCTTTCGTTTATTTCTTAATAATGGTTTAAACTTAAATAATAGCAAAAAAGATAGCTCCTTTGTGCTATTTTTACAAGACTTAAACAGAAACAATGTAGGACATTGGGTTTACACCTCATTATTTATGAAGCTTACGTATTTCAAGCCTTGTGTCCCTCAAGGCGTTTGATGAAAGTGGAGATTTCTGGCTGGTTGAGGACATTTAAAGGTTCCTTTAGTGTCTTAAATACCAGTTTTCTCCCCTGACAAGCCCTCATTTTAACAGCGATGTTTTGAAGTATTATACGACTGTCCTGTTGCCAAGTTCTTTTAATTATGTCTTATATAACCTCTAATTTAAGGCGATTGTATAGAAAGTGTTTCTTTGATGCACGTGCTAGAAAACAGTGTGACTCATCAAAGATGATGTAGCTAGTGCCGAAGTACCACCAGTAGTAAACAAGCATTGTTAAAGCTGGGCTGTGTTGCTGCAGCCTTCAATATTTTCAACACACCGAGAAAATAAAATGAATTTTGTGTATTTTCATGTATTTTCCACACACAACCGTAAAATGACAATATAAGTTAGATTCAATGTGTTATTGAATTCAATTTATTATACGCTATTGAAAATGCTTATAATTAAGGACCCATTCTAACTAGACCCTAAATTAACATCCTGCTTCAACCCATCTTTTTTTTTTACATGGAAGATACATGGAGATGTTTTCGAGGTATTTCAATGGAAAAGATTTCATCTTAAAATGAGTAAAATACGTAAAATACATTATATTTCCTAAAACCTAACAACACACGCATCTCTGACAATACTTAATTTAATCAATCTTTCAATCTTTCTCCAATGTAACTTTAAAAGTTGATACGACTCAATTTCACCCATTTCGAGGTGACATAGACGACATCCAATTAGCATGGTCACGAGGATGAAATCAATACTTATCTACTTTTATAAGTATTGATTTCTTATAAGTATTGATTTTTATACTCCTCTCTGTCATTATTTGTTGCTATATAATAGTTACATAGTTACAAATAATACCACAGATGTGTGTAAAAGACGTAACGCTTCGACGAATCTCCATGTATCTCCCAAGAAAAAAAATGATGGTTCGAGGCAGGATGTTAATTTAAGGTCTAATTAGAATGGGTCCTTAATTATAAGCGTTTTCAATAGCGTATAATAAATTGAATTCAGCAACACATTGAATCTGACTTATATTGTCGTTTTATAGTCGTATGTGAAAAATACATGAAAATATATAGAATTGGTTTTATTTACTCGGTGTGTTGAAAATGAATTGAAGTTTAGTTTTGTTCCGTTGAATATAGTCTTAGAAATTGAAACAGTAGAGACCAAATGTGAGGATTTATGATGGCGATTTAAAACGATTTAAATTCAACTGTACATACAGTTTATTAAGTCAAGGCAAGATGGGAAGAACGCCGGAAAGGATCATAAGAGAAAAGATAAGGCGAAGGGACTAGTGTTCGAAGGGTTTTAGTTGTGAGACATAGGAAGTGATGAGATGTAGCGAGGTCAATGAGTCGGTTGATATACAGCTTGCTAGCTTGGACCTGGGACTGCTCCTGCTATAGTAGAGAGAGAGAGAGAGAGAGAGAGAGAGAGAGGGGGGACAGACAGACAGACAGAAATAGAGGGAAAGGATGAGAGAGAGGAAGAGAGAAAGGAAGAGAAGAAACGACACGTGAACTTTGGGCGATAACGTATTGCTGAGTGAATCATTATTAATCAGCCGGACGGTCATATTTTTATGCAGGCTAAGGATTGTTTGTGTACCTCGTTATAACACCATCCTTGATACGAGAGCAGTCTTCCATTGTGGGTCTTAACTTTGGTTTATGAAGATCCAGCAATTGTTCGATGTTGAAATTATTTCTGATTTGGAAGACGAATTCTAGCCCTTTGTCTTGTCTTTTACAATATTGCATATGTGAGCTAAGTACAAGAGATTGTCAATGATTGAAGTTAGGCGTTATAGTTGTAAGAACTTTGATTGTTTTTTTAGCTTTGTATTTGGATCATTGACTGAAGAAAAAAATTCCGTGAAATCCAAATGCAAAAATATTTATCGTTGATTAAAAAAGGTAGTCGTTGTGACGTCCATGAGAGATGGGTACGACAATAATGATAGTTGAGTGTAGTAATCTTTGCATTCTGTAGCCGAAGTTGCGTGGTGTAGGTTCCTTCAGCTTGTTGACTTTAGTTGTATCCCGATTACTGGTCAATAAACCATCTATATACCCCTAATGATCTATCAAAGAAAAGCCGCCTAAGACAAAATCGTTAATGATATTCCAATACACTGTTTACAACCGGAATTCTAAGCATCTGTTGGTCTATTGTGTTTCCGTTAGTCAGCCCACTTATTGACAAAAATATGTTCTTAATGTGTCAACTAAGGATTTGAATGGCTTGTCGACGTCATCAATCCCCAACAAAATCCTGTTTGGATGTCTATACTTATTTGTATGCCGAAACAGAATGATTTGGGTTCAATTCCTAGGCAATGAGTTGCTATTAGGAATTCTGCCAGCATTCCTGCTACAATTTATATTGTTCATGCTTTAGGAATGTGTAATGCAAGATTGTTTCTTAGATACGCGTAATGGCTGCACCTTGGTTCTCTTAAAGGAAACTAGTCTAAAGAATGTTATATTATAGGAGCAAATGACATGATGTGTCTAGGTTGTGTGAATTATGCTTGTATGCAGAAGGTCATCGACAAAGAAATTGTTGTATCGTATGTGTAGGAGTGTCGTCAGGAAGAAGTAAAGAAGGGCGTAAAAGTTTGTATTGTAATCACTAAGAAAAATTACGTAAATCAAAGTGGCCGCCTATTGTGAGTGATTGTCAAGGTCATTGAAATGGCGTTTCCTCCGATTAAATAACAAGAGCAACAACCACAATGATTAGATAGATAGATAGATAGATAGATAGATAGATAGATAGATAGATAGATAGATAGATAGATAGATAGATAGATAGATAGATAGATAGATAGATAGGGTGGGTGAAAAGTAAGTAAGCATTAAAATTGGTAATAAAATCCATATTTCTTTTACAAATTTACGGAAACAAATGATACATGTTCTTTATTACAAGTGAAAATGAAAGTAAATTTTCATATTTCAACATAAGCACTGGTGGCGTCAACCAATTTCCTCAAACGGCCAGGGTTGGAATAAACAACCTTCTGAAGGACGTTGTCTGGGATATCATTGAGAACCTCCTAAATCCATGTCCAAGTCCTCCAGTGTGTGAGGTTTTGTCTTGTACACCTCTTTTGCATAACTCCACAGGTAAAAATCACATGGAATGAGATCTGGACTTCTTAGAGAGTTCTCGACTTCTTGATTTCCGCGGTCACAGTCTTCAGGTTTTAGCTCCTGCACGTAATAGGATTTCCACGGACGAAAATTCAGTTCTTTATGCAACACCGTACGTATTGTGTGTCTTGTTAATCCACTTTCACGAGCTGCTTGACGTGTTGATTTTTGCGGGCTCTGATTAAACATTTCCTGCACGGTTGCCACGTTCTCCGCTGATCGGGATGTGGTTGGACGGCCACTTCTTGCATCGTTTACAGAGCCTGTGATCATCAGTTTTGTATGACAACTTTTTATTGTCTCCGGACGTAGTGTTGCATGCTTACCTTTCCATGCACGCCACCATCTCTGAACCAAAACAATGGAATTCAATACTTCATAGCGTGCTGCTATCTTAACTCGCTCTGAACAGTCAAGCGACCGGCCGTGTGGAAAATTAAAAAAAATAAGAAATAAGACAATAAGAAAATAAGAAATTCCCATTAGTGTTGTATGTTTAAAAAATGTTTTCGTCATGACCTCTAGGATACTTAAATTTCTATAAGCAATTTCTAATGCCTAGTTACTTTCCACCCACCATATATATATATATATATATATATATATATATATATATATAAACAGGAAATCCTTGCATCTGCTGAGATGGACGTGTCCTACGCGCCTACGAATCCTTAAGTCATGTAGAGTCGAGTGAAACTGTTATTACATACATACAAACATCCATCCATCCATCCATACATCCGTCCATCCATCCATCCAACCATCCATCCAACCATACATACATACATACATACATACATACATACATAGTAACGAAATTACTAAACGAAAACAACCTAGATGGGAAAAAACATCAACAATGAGCGCCGCTATATCGGCTGGTTAACGACAACAATAAAATGTAAGGAGAAAAATGAGTTTACACTTCACCAACTCTACCTTAGACAAAAATTAACGAAACTTTATGCCAACTCTTCACACCGAGCTCTTGAGGGAAAGCTAATCGCT
Organism: Octopus bimaculoides; assembly: GCF_046866305.1. NCBI lineage: Eukaryota > Metazoa > Mollusca > Cephalopoda > Octopoda > Octopodidae > Octopus > Octopus bimaculoides. The sequence goes on along the minus strand of NC_142929.1, from coordinate 73,059,398 downwards.
TTAAAACATGAACTCCGATGAACGAGATGAAAGAGAAACTCCGCTATCGCATGCGAATTTTTGAACGAGCCAGTATCAATCGCAAGTTTGTTTCCAAACCACAAACACTATACGGAGAGATGAGGAAGGAAAATATTACCCTTAAGAAAGCTCCCTCTTAAGAAGATCTACAATCATTCTGGTCAAAAATTTGAAACGAAAAAAGGGATTTCAATCTGGATGCATCATGGTCAAATACAATTGAGAGAGAATACTGTACCAACACTAACAGTAAAACATACAAAATTGATGCAGAAAACTTCACTGTAGCAGTAGGCAAACTGCAGAATGGGAAGGCACTTGGAAGGGATCTAATAGTTGGATATTGGTACAAGAAGCTGACATTTTATAGAAACCAATTGATATGTATCTTCAAAAGGACTATGGAAGGTCAGAGTGATATACTACATTGGCTTGCTACAGCAAGGATAAATCTTGTTGCCAAAAATGAAATCACCGAGATGGCAGGAAATTACAGGCTTATTGCTTGTCTAAACATTGTGTACAAACTGTATACAAGTTGCCTCAACCTATTCCTCCAGGACCTTTGTGTGTCGAACAACATTGTGACTGATGAACAGGCTGGTGGAAAAAAGGGTGTGTAGGGATGTGCCGAACAACTTTTAATAAACAAAGCTGTACTGTCTGAAGTAAGAAAACAACGTAGAAACCTTGTGACAGTATGGCTTTACTATAAGAAGGCATTCGACTCTATCCCTCATTCATGGCTGTTGAAGTGTCTACATTTGACAAAAGTACCTACCACACTAATTACTGCTATAGAGAGACTCACAAAGACGTGGACAACAATTCTCACCCTTCCAACCGAGAAAACAAATGGTTATATGCTAAGATCTTCAACTGCTAGAAATATCAATGTAACTCATAATTTCTGTGTAGATGACCTCAAGATTTATGCTAAAAGTGTTAACAATGCCAAAAAAAGCAATTGGAATTAATAACAACATTTTCAGCTAATACAGGCATGGAATTTGGCCAAAAGAAATGTTCATATTTGGTTACCGAACGAAGAAAGTCAGTCCCCTAAACTGAAAACCTGTGCATCAACGGTCTCTCTATCTCCCCCATTCCACACAAAGAATGTTACAAGTACCTAGGCACAGACGAAAATGTATCATATGAAGGCGCTGTCAATAAAGATAGAGTGACCCGAGAACATTACACCAGACTTAGGAAAATATAGCAGTCGGAACTCTCCTCTTACAACAAAACAATATCCCACAATGCATTTGCAGTACCAGTACTGATCCCAACATCTGAGATACTTGATTGGTCTGTAGAGGAAATCCACTCTATAGATATCAAAGCCCGCAAAATCCTGACAACTGGGAACTTCCACAAAAACAATGATGTTGACAGGGTCTACCTAAGAAGAAATGAAGGTGGTAGAGGCCTGAGATCAGTTCAGACGGCCTTCGAATGCTGTATGGTATCACTCAGGCAGCACCTGCTGAACAACAGCAACAAAAATAAATATATAAATGCAATGCTGAAAAGTGAAGTAAGCAACATTGTACGAGTTGGCAGCGAGCTCCTCAAGAAGAACTCTCTTCCCGATGATCTCCTATACAGCCTCAAAACAACAGGGCTCTCTTACATCAGAGAAGACCTGGATGGAAAGCACTCAGTATACAAAAAAAAAAGACTATGCATGGGTATGTTGCCCGGAAGCTTGAAGAAGACAGTAGAATTGACACGAAGTGCAGCCTCTCTTGTACACAAGACCACTACATCACATCACACTTTGAAGGCCAAGCGTTTGCAATTCAGGAACAGGAGATTGCCACAAAGTATCTGGTGAACAAGAGATACAATGACGCTCTTGTAATCCCAAGGTGCAACCGCATCTGTAGGCTATGTCATGTTTCTGTGGAAGACATCACGCATATGATTAGCTGCTGTCCTAAAATGTCGTCACGGTACTACCTCCCTATGCGGCACGATGTTGTCGCTAAAACAATTTATAATGCCATCCGCAAAAAAGACTGTCCTGAAATAGACTTAGAAAATCCCTCTGCTATGGAATACATTTATAAACACCAGCTCAAGGAGTACTGGTGGAATATTCCCATCAAAACTTCTGTCAAATGTAAACATAACAGGTAGAATATTGTTGTTTGGGACAGAAGGGCAAAGGTATGTACCGTCATAGAGGTTAGCTGTCCTGCAGATAGAAGTATCTCTCTGAAAATCAAAGAAAAAGAGGATATCTATGACAACTGCTACGAAACCTCCAGCTTCTATATCCATACTATGAATTCATATTCATACCAATAATTATTAGAGCACTAGGTTTTGTTAGTAAATGCTTAAAGGAGAATCTGGATAAACTAGGATTTTCAGAAAGAGAAATCAACCGGCTAATTCGTACATTACTAGTGCAATTTGTGAGTGGAACAGTAAAAATATGCAAGACTTTTCTCAAGTTCCAAATGTAAATTTGTCTGTGTTAACTACATCCCAGAGATGGAGCTTTGTATCTTTGTTGGAAACCGGCTCCCTCCTTAGCGGAAGATTTATAATAATTGAAAAATAGAAGATACATATATGGTAAGAGCGCACATTTGATGCTAGTTTGATGAAGTGCTACTCTAATGTCTGAAACCGCAAATATGTAAATTTTCATTTCGAATTTTGTGTAAACTGCCGTTGCAAGCAGAGTTGGAACAGAAACCAATTGTAACGAATCATTAAAGATGTGTTAAAGGATTTCTCTGTATTCTTATTATTTGGATCATATATATATATATATGTAAAAATTTATGTAAACGATAATATTATCTCGGTTGAAAAAACTTTGACAATGTAAATATGTTAATAGTTACCATGGGTAGCAAAAATCACACAAAAAACTAGGATATCACAACCATTTTATAGGTAGAAATACCAAGTTAAAGTGATGTATTTTAAGTAGATATGAAGAATAATAATAAATGGAGCAAAACGCATATAAACAATAAGTTCCTTTAATTCCTACATATGTTTCAAAATATATGTGCACTCTACTCCAAAGAAGTAAGAGGTGCTGGAATTGCACATATATTCATCGTCAGGGAACCAACATACAGAAGCAAGATATATGTTAAGGTTACGTACGAGTTATATATATATATATATATATATATATATATATATATATATATATCAAATAATAAGCAACACGGATTTCTCCTCTGCTCTCTCCCACTTGGTTTTAATATGTTGCCACATTTGTAATATGTCTTTTTTTCTACATTTTTTCGTGCAGCTGAAGATTGCTCTTCATATTGCATTTAAGGTAATGCTCACATTACTTAAATAAATTGAAGTAGCATGAAACGTGCGTACTGCAATCACTTTTGAAATCCGTGTTGCTTATTATTTGATTTTAATCACCCATCCTTTTGGGATGTGAAATTCGGGTGCCTTCGCATAAGTACCATATTCAAGCCTTGAATCTATATCTAAACCGTGTATATATATATATATATATATATATATATATATATATATATATATATATATATATATATATATATATATATATATATATATATATATATACATATATATATATATATCAGTACACCGCAACCTCTTTTCACTTGCGGGTACACTTATATTGTTTTCAAAATTCGGCGTCGCATCTGAACGAAAAGTATAACTAGAAGTATAGGGAAAAAATTATATTTAGCTTACACTACGGCTCACCTCGCATCGTCTCGTGGCACACCAGTGTGCCGCGGCATACTGATTGCGAAGCACTGATATATATATTACTGTACTGCACTGTATTCTGTATAAGACCCGTTCCTAATCTAAGTAGTTATCAGCAGTTATAGACATTGGTATTAAAGGCAGCAAAAAGTAGTGATTCGATCCAAAGAAAAGCTTATCCCTATCCGAAAACCGATTCTTAGATAAAAAAAAAAAAAAGATATCTAATGTTTTGTATTTGATGGAACATTTCAGAAGGTTCCATCATACTGTCAGCTCAAATATATTATTGTCAACAAGGAGAATGAAAACATCGAAAAACATTTTTGTTTTATATCAGTTAATATAAAAAAAGAAGAAGAAACCTTTTGTTTTTGTTTCTATGCGATTGTAAATCCATGTGACATGATCGACATTGCAAAAAACATCACGCACTTCAATTAGAAAATTCTTTCTTACCATATTCCTTAAATATATTCGTGAGGTAACGCACCATCGGATTAGTATATTTTATCTTTCGCAATAACAGAATCTTATAAGAAATATGTATGTTGATGTGGAACTGGACAGCGTGGGACAAAGAATTAAAAGGGTTTTCTTTCCTTTTGTTTCGTTTTCTGGGTTAAAGGGTTGCTTTTGCATTTGTTGATTTTTTTTTGTTTTTGTTTTTTGTGATCCTAGACCAAATTATATTTTTCAAAGCATCGATGCAAAAATATAAAATTTAAAACTTCTATTAGGCGCAGGCTGTGTGGTAAGAGACTTGCTTCCCAACCACATGGTTCCGAGTTCATCCCCCTGCGTGATACCATGGGCAAGTATCTTCTACTATAATCTCGGGCCGACCAAAGCCTTGTGAGTGATAGACAGAGACTGAAAGAAGTTTCTCATAATATATATTAACTTGTAATCTGGATCGAGTAACTGTAGATTTCTCAATAGTTCAGCGTAGGTATTCTCTTTTTCACTGATCTTCAGCTTTACGTTAACATCCGCTGTGCAGCTGATCTCCACAAATGTACTGTTTCTCTTCTCTATCCCAATTCATTACATCAGGGCTATTGTGTTTACATTTTATTGAGGTTTTCACTGAGACATTCTACCAGTACTCCATTTTATTATGAGTGGTATGGCTTCTACCATACAGAAGGTTCTTATTTCTTTGGCCTCGGGGGTTTCCTTCCGACGTATCTCATTATACAATGTCCTAGCTGCAACGTCATGTCTCATCCATAGAAAATACCGTGGTGACATTTTCAAGCAACGCTACAAAGTGCCAGAACTATAAAATCCGTTAACTCCAGTTGAACTGAAGTTAATGGAAATTAACTCAAGTTGACTTGAGTTAACGGAAGTTAAATGTAAAGGAATTAAATTAGTCCGATAATGATTTCGAAAGTTAACTTAAAAGTTAAACCGTTAACGAAAATGTTAACTTCGTTAATTAACGTTTAACGGATTAGCGGTTTAGTGCCCAGGTTTGATTTCTTCGTTGTTAACTTCACAAAGCCGGCATCGGTTTTCACATTTTACTGTTTTTCCTGCACCTCTATCCCTTTTTGTGTATGTATATGTATAAGTGTGTATAGGTATATGTGCGTATGTTTGTATCTATCAATGTATGCATGTCTGCATCCGTGTATGTATGAATGTGTGTATGCATGGATGTATATATGTCTGTCTCTAAGCATACACGCACACACATACACACACACACACACGTCCATCTCTATGTATGTAAGTATGTATGTATGTATGTATGTAAGTATGTATGTATGTATGTATGTATTAATGAACAAGCGGTATAAAGCCATTTTCTCTCCAATATTAACAAGTGTTACTCGATGTTTACAGAGATCTCTTGTATCGAAGGAATTATATTAAATTTATATTAAATAAATGCCTTGGAATTGACAACAATACCATAATTGACTAAAGATCAAAAGAATAATCAGTTTATATGATCATTTTACTACTACTACTACTACTACAACTACTACTACTACTACTACTACTACTACTACTACTACTACTACTACTACTACTACTACTACTACTACTACTACTACCTGAATTAGTACTACAGCTACAAATACAGATGTTGTTATTGCTGCCGTTATTATTATTAAGGCTGCAAACTGGCAGAATCGTTAGCACGCTGGACGGAATGCTTAGCAGTCGCTGCGTTCTGAGTTCAAATTCTGCGGAAATTGACTTTGCTTTCATCCTTTAGGGGTCGATAAAATAAGAACCAGTTGAACACTGGGGTCGATATAATCGACTCATCCCCACCTCCCCCAAGCTGCCTTGTGGCAAAAATTTGAAATAATAATAATAATTATTATTATTATCATTATTATCATTATCATTATTATTATTATTATTATTATTATTATTATTATTATTATTATCATTACTAAGGCGGTGAGCTGGCTGAATCGTTATCACGCTGGACGGAATGCTTAGCGGTATTTCGTCCGTCTCTATGTTCTGAGTTCAAATTCCGCCGAGGTCGACTTTGCCTTTCATCCTTTCGGGGTTGATAAATTAAGTACCAGTGAAACACTGGGGTCGATGTAATCAACTAGTTCCTGTCACAAAAAATTTCAAGCTTTGTACCTGTAGTAGAAAGGATTATTATAATATTATGAAGGCTGTGAGCTGGCAGAATCGTTAGCACGCTGGGCAAAATGCTCAGTGGCATTTCATCTGTCTTTATGTTCTGAGTTCAAATTCCGCCGAGGTCGACTTTATCTTTCATCCGTTCGGGGTTGATAAATTAAGTACTAGTCAAGTACTGTTGTCGATGTAATTGACTGTCCCCTTCCCACCAACTTCAGGCCTTGTGCCTATAGTAGACAGAATTATTATTATTGAGTGAGAGAGCAGTGCTTGCCATCAAAGTGACACTGGGGTAAAGTATATGAAGCCCAGTATACCAATCATGACTACCCGTCTGATAAAGGTACACCAAGCATATGCAATTTCGGTGGATGGAATATAGTCTATTACTTTGTCCCCAGTAATCAGCTAGTATTTATTCTAGAGACCCAGAAAGGATTGAAAGGCAAAGTTAATCTTGACGGAATTTGAACTGAGGATATAAAGACAGACGAAATGCCGCTAAGTATTTTGTCCCGGCGTGCTAACGGTTGTTCCAGCTCGCTGTCTGCTATGTGAGTTAAATATTCGGTATTTTAATGTAAGGTTTTGTAACTCGGTAGTAACCGGGTCGCCAATTTTTATAACGAGCTGAAAATCCGTTAATATAATTATCAAAAATGGAAACAGAAAATAGACTTACAAGTTTAACACAATGTTTATTGAATAAGAGAGGTGCGAAATTTAAGAAGCGACTTGTTATGATATACAAGTCTGAGGGAGATATAAACAATTGTGGCAAAATCCACAAGAATTGGGAATACATACTTTAAAAGTGTTCGATAAAGAGAACATAATATTGCTGCATAATTCATACCCGACGCTAATGTCATTCTTAATTCAACATGAAAGTGGAATGACATTAACGTCGGGTAAGTTAACGAAGATTTCGAGGGAACGCTAAAAGTCATATTAGTGAGTTCATTGCGCCAGGATGAATTGGGAAGTTGACGTTGTCGGCGTCGGATGCAATAGGAGCAGGTTGCGGCGATATCCTCGAAGTCTGTGGTGATGAATCACAAATAAGCGAGTCACAGCTTCGTGAGGAAAATGCAAGCTAGGCAGCTGGGCTGAGTAAAACTGCTCTATTCACAGAAACTGTATAGGTTCCAAAGAGAGATGAAAATTTTTCCGCCAAGAGAACACGTGATCCATTTTAGCGCATCTGATTAGTTGCCCATGTAATTTGGCGCAATTGTTTAGGGGACAATTTGCGCCTAAAAACTAACCAATCAGAACAAGGGTTACAACCTGGTCTTTATAGCTAAGTGTTTTCTGCTACGTCCAAACAACTATAAATCAAAGGGAGATTTTTTTTTTTTTTTTTTTGTCAATCCGTTCTGATACAGAACTCCCCAACCAGAACATTTGTGGGACACAAATATGCGAGAATAAGGAAGAACTGTTAAGAAAAACGGTAAGACAAAAGCGTTGAACATGCTAGTTCAGTTATTAGAGTGCATGCAGATTTTGCAAAGCAAGCAGGAAATACAGCATCTTACAGCAAAAAAAAAAAAAATGTGTGAAAGTCAAACAAGGTAAAAAAAAAAATACAGGAAATTTGCAAATAAATAATAAAATGTAGAAATGCATGCTTTGAAAACCAAGTAAACATCACGTGAAATACATAGCAAAATGCATGGTTACATAAAACACAGGCGGTCATGGAAATGTTTTTAAGTATATACAGCTTTGCACAGTTTTTTTTTTTTTTAGGCCTGTGGACTTCTGGGGCTTTGAATTACTTTGTAAGCTCTGCCAATACACTTTAACTCTTTTACTTGTTTCAGTCATTTGGCTGTGGCCAAGCTGGAGCACCGCCTTTAGTCGAGCAAATCGACCCCAGGACTTATTCTTTGTAAGCCTAATACTTATTCTATCGGTCTCTTTTGCCGAACCGCTAAGTTGCGGGGACATAAACACACCAGTGTCGGTTGTCAAGCGATGTTGGGGGGATAAACACACACACAAACACATGCACACACATACATATATATATATATATATATATATATATATATATACATATATACGACGGGCTTCTTTCAGTTTCCGTCTACCAAATCTACTCACAAGGCTTTGGTCAGCCCGAGTTTATAGTAGAAGACACTTGCCCAAGGTGCCACGCAGTGGGACTGAACCCGGAACCATGTGGTTGGTAAGCAAGCTACTTACCACACAGCCAATATGAAAAATATCTGTAACACAATATAAAACTATCTCTGTAAATAGTCTTGGCTAAATCATAAGTAGAAGGTTGGATGACAAATACAGCTACCCTTATCTTCCTTATCTTTTATCTTTTTATCTTGTTTCAGTTACTGGACTGTGGTTATGCTGGGGTCATGCCTTGAAAAAATTCCATTTGAACGAATTTTTAAAGTCTGTTACTTATTCTATTGCTTCCATTGCCCAAACTGCTTGCTTAGGGAAATGTAAACACACCAACACCAGTTGTTAAGAAGTGGTGGGGGATAAACGCAAAGACACACACATAGACACAAACACACACAGCCAAACAGATAGATAAACAGACAGAAAGACAGACAACATATAATAAATGCACAAACAAACGGAAAACAACACAGAAAGTTACCAAATCCTCATCAGTTATCAGCCATCCGTTTGTTTGTACCTTTATTATGTTTTTTTATTTACTTATTTAATGGAACGCTACGTACCCTTATTTTATTTACAGTAAGTGCATGTGTATATTCTAGATAGAATAGAGACAGCTGATGAAGGGATATTCCAAGGGGCTTTCCGTTTTCCTATGTGTTCGTTCCGTTGTCTGTAGTTTATTGTTCTAACGTCCTGTACCCTGATATGCATGTATATACACATGTAGATGTAAGTATGTACATATATGTGTGTATACATGTATATATATTCTTTGTATTATATATATATATATATATATATATATATATATATATATATATATATATATATATACGCATATGTATGTATGTATGTATGCATGCATGCATGTATGTATATATAAATAGACGAGATGCTTCTTTCAGTTGTCGTCTACCAAATCCACGCACGAAATGTACTTTGATCGGCCTGAAGCTTTAGTAGAAGATGCTTGCCCAAGGTTCCACACAGTGAAACTGAACCCAAAACCGTCTAGTTTGGAAGCAAGCTTCTTTCCATAGACCCACACCTATTTTAGTTTTTCTTGATCCCTAGAACTCATAAGGCCAGTTTCTCGATTATATGACATATAATCGAGATCACAACATCTATCTCCACCACTGAAAGGAATGCCGGCCCGCGAATTTTTTTCCCACGAGAGTTCCAGACCCCAGTTATGAACTCATTTGCATACAGTCAATCAGAGCTCAACTATCAGACTTATTTATGAGCGCATAACTAGTGATGGGTGATAAGATATAATCACTTGGGGAAGAAATGGCCATGCTTCTTTTCTCTTTTAATAATGCTTGTTGATCTTGGTCCTGTTTCAACCATGACTGCCTCTGCGTAGTTATTTGTGTTGTTGTTTACTTTCTGAAACAGTAAGGGGGGAGGATTGCTAGCACATCACCCTCTACCCACATTTTTCCATCCACATCTTTACCTACCATATGGGAGTCCTAGCAAAATCCGATAACAGGTATAGATGCAAATCTATCTAATTACTTGTCTCCTTCTAAAATAAGGCATAACTTGGCGATCGGTCGACTTCCAGCACCGTTCTTCGTCTTGAGTTTACTTGGTAGAGTGTGTTTAACTCTGATTGGTTGTATGCAAATGAGTTCATTACTAGGGTCCAGAACTCTCGTGGGAAAAAATTTCGCTGCAGGCCCATTGCAAGGTTCAAGGCCAGCAATTTTGAGGGTACGAGACAAATCGATTACATCGACACCAGTACTTAACTGTCAATATATCTTATTGACCCCACCCCCAATCCTGCCAAATGATGAAAGTCAAAGTTGACCTCGGCGGAATTTAAAATTAGAACGTAACGCTGCTAAGCATTTTGTCAGACGTACTAACGATTCGGCCATCTTGCTGTCTTATCCCTTTTAAACGCCTACTAAAGTTTTATCTGATGCATATTTTATCTTTCACTTGTTTCAGTTATTGCACTGCGGCCATGCTGGGGTCACCGCATCGAAGGGTTTAGTCGAACAAATCGACCCTCCCCGTCCTCCAGTACATATGTGTTCTGAAAGTCTGGTACTTATTCTATTGGTCACATTTGCCGGACCGCTAGATTAGGGAGACGTAGACAAACTGATTGTAAACTACACCAATTGTCAAGTGGTGATGGATCGACAGACACAGCATACGCGCGCGCATATACGACGTGTCTACACACAGTTTCCGACAACCAAATACACTCACAAGGCATTGGTTGGCCCAGGGCTATAACACTTGATGATACTTGCCCAAGGTGCTGCGCAGTGAGAATGAACCCGAAACCACAAGTTTACAAAGCAAACTTCTTAACCATACAGTAATGATTGCGCCAAATGTTCTTTCATTCATTTTTTGCCCTTCATTTTCATCTTTCTTACAAGAAACAACATTTTAGTCGCGTTTACATTCCATGTTAGATTTACATTTTACGGTTTCTTTTATATTTCTAATTTTCTTTCATCAAAAACGTTCTGGAAGACTACTTAGGCTAAGAACGTTGCCTTTTCTATTGTTTAGCAGTATTTTTAATGGGCATTTATTATCATTCTGTTTTACTCCTTATTCTCTCTTAATTACTAATATGTACATGTATATATATACGCTTATAAATATGCTTTTGTACCAACTTATTGTTAACATTCAAATAAAACATCACTTGATCAAACTTTTATGTTTACTATTGAATTTGCTCATTAGGAGTTGATTCACTGGTTAGCAGTTTGTTATTGTTAGAAACGTTTTATTGCTGTTATTATTATCATCATTATTATTATTATTATTATTATTATTATCATTATTATTATTATTAGTAGTAGTAGTAGTAGTAGTAGTAGTAGTAGTATCATCATCATCTCATCCACGCGCGCATACACACGTGAATGCATGCTCATATCTAAATGTGTTTATATGTGTGTGTGTGTGTGTGTATATACACATATACATATATCTATATACATATATATATATATATATATATATATATATATATATATATAATACAAATAATATGTGAGTATATGCATATATACGTACATGTATGTACATACCTACATCTACATGTATATATAGATGCATATCTGGGTAGAGGACGTTACAAAAAAACGTGGACAAAATGAGAAACAGAACATAAATAGAGCACAGAAAACACACAGGCCACATAGAGAACATTTCCTTCATCAGCTGCCCCCATTCTAAAACGAAGCGTTTCGAAGAGTTAGGGCAGGACGCATTGTTAGAATGGCTCTTCTTACGGAAACAAATTAAATTTGTAACGCGGAGGAATGTAGTGGCGAACAAAAAACAAGACAGGAAAACGAAACAGTGGAAATAAACAAGAAGGGCTATAGGGCAAGACGTGAAAATATATATATTTATACTGAACGCTGTGATGCGACGAACTGGAAGGAAGAGAGAAGAAGAAAATTCGTGCGAGTTTGGCGATGGCCAAGATATGGAAGGAAGTAGTAGCCGGACACATATGACCAGCGAAGGGTAAAGAGAAAGAGTGGTAGAGGGAGAAAAAGGGGAGGAAGTAGAATATAGGTGAGCAACGAGAGACAGGGAGGAAGAGAGAGAGATATAGTGGTGAAGGGCAGAGGCGAAAAACAACAGAAGGAAGAACGAGAAGGGGAGAAAGATACCAAGATAGAGTCGCATCAGAAATATAAAGTTAAAACTTACTTGCAAAGATGACGCGTGCGTTCGATCATGTAATAATACAAATAATATGTGAGTATATGCATATATACGTACATGTATACCATATATATATATATATATATATATATATATATATATATATATAGCAATGTTAAATCTCTGAACGAGGTATTAACAGTAACTGCACGATAAAGTGAAGTATATTTGCCACTTAAATGTGGCTGACCCCTAAGGGTCTCGTTCAGAGATTTAACAATGCTTGTTTTCACTTTTTCGATATCAATGAATAACTTCACTGGAAGAAGATCGGCGATTATCGTACGCTGAAGAAGGGAAATAACCCTGAAACTCGGGTCCGTACGTATCGCAGATCACGATGGGAGGGATAACTTCCCTTGGCAAAAAATAGACAGGACACAGATGTGTGTCGATAAACCAGCTGGAGGAGATGTTCTCCTGGGGCTAAAAGCAACAGTAACATCCACCCTTAGGGGTCAGCCACATTTAAGTGGCAAATATACTTCACTTTATATATATATATATGTGTGTGTGTGTGTGTGTGTGTGTGTGTGTGTGTGTGTGTGTGTGTGTGTGTATGTGTGTGTGTGTGTGTGTGCGTGTGTGTGTGCATATAAATTCAATGTACATTTAAACACATAAGAGGTATCCATCATAGGATACCTGGCACGCTAGAAGGAATAGCCAAAATCAAAACCACTATTAGGGATAAATTTCGAAGGGAATGAAAAATAAAAACATTTACCATCTATCTCCTGGATCATGGTTTTTGACTTTATATTAACAAATAAAATAATTTGCTAAGCGGATGAAGACTTCACCTAGCAAATTATTTTATTTGCTAATATAAAGTCAAAAACCATGATCCAGGAGATAGATGGTAAATGTTTTTATTTTTCATTCCCTTCGAAATTTATCCCTAATAGTGGTTTGGATTTTGGCTATTCCTTCTAGCGTGCCAGGTATCCTGTGATGGATACCTCTTATGTGTTTATATGTACACTGTATTTATATGAATAATATATAGTCTGTTGACTAATTTTTCTACACGCTAAGCCACTGGTAGCAAAATTTCTAAAATTTTTCTTACCCTGATATTATTATATATATATATATATGTATATATATATATATATATATATATATATATATATATATATACGCACACATACATATATATGTTGTTGTTGGTACTCCGTCGCTTACGACGTCGAGGGTTCCAGTTGATCCTATCAACGGAACAGCCTGCTCGGGAAATTAACGTGCAAATGGCTGAGCACTCCACAGACACGTGTACCCTTAACGTAGTTCTCGGGGATCTTCAGCGTGACACAGTGTGACAAGGCTGGCCCTTTGAATTACAGGCACAACAGAAACCGGAAGTAAGAGTGAGAGAAAGTTGTGGTGAAAGAGTACAGCAGGGTTCGCCACCATCCCCTGCCAGAGCCTCGTGGAGCTTTAGGTGTTTTCGCTCAATAAACACTCACAACGCCCGGTCTGGGAATCGAAAGCGCGATCCTATGACCACGAGTCTGCTGCCCTAACCACTGGGCCATTGCGCCTCCCCCACATATATATATATATAAACATATATATATATATGTATACACACACATATACATGTACATATCATATATATATATATATATATATATATATATATATATATATTAGGTCGTCAAGTAGGAAATTTGTAGTAAGGTATATAGTAACCTTTGACAGCTGCTCATTTTGCATCATTATCATATTTTGACGATCTTTATTTTTTGTTAGAAAGCTGACACATCTATTTCTTTATTCTAGCCCATTTTGCGGTTTATAAAATATTTATAAATTGCTTTTTGCTATTTTTGTTTAGAGATGGATAAGTCGGAAATTCGTACAGTTTTGAAATATGAGTTCTTCCTTGGAAATGCAGCATCACAAACAGCTCGGAATATTAATGGAGTATTTCATTCTAATGCTATTACACAGCAGACAGTATCAAATTTGTTTGAAAATTTCGTTTTGGTAACTTAGACCTCACAAATGAGCAACGCGGTCGACCAGAAACAAAGGTGGATAATGACGAACTGAAAGCCACCGTCGAGTCACATCCATCTCAAAGTGCCCGTGAATTGTCGTTGTTGTTTGGTGTTAGCAAGCAAACAATATTGACTCACCTAGTTCAAATCAGTAAAGGGAAAAAGTGGGATAAGTGGGTTCCACATCGACTCAATGAAAATCAAAAACAGCAACGTTTAGAAGCCTGCATTATGCTACTTTCCCGTCACGAAAATTAATCATTTTTGAATCGAATTGTAACACGTGATTAGAAATCCAAGGGATCCAATACAACTGTAAACATTCAACACAATGGTTTTAGACAAAGACGAGCCACCAAAACACAGTCCAAAAACCAAAATTCATCAAAAGAAGTTGATGGTGTGTGTTTGGTGGTCTGGCGCAGATGTGATCCATTATGATTTCATTAAACCTGGCTCATCAATCACGGCCGAAATATACTGCAGCCAACTGGACCAAATGATGTAGAAACTTACAAAAAAAAAAACAGCCTAGATTAGTCAAGAGATCCACTCTTATTTTATTGCAAGACAACGCCAGACCACAGATCACAAAAATGACATTGGCGAAACTACAGGAGTTGGAGTTGGATGTTCTCCATCATCCACCATACTCACCTGATTTTTCCCCCACTGACTACCACTTCTTCCAGAATTTGGATAACTTTTTGATAGGAAAAAAATTTAATCTGATGATGCTGTAAAACAGGCCTTCCAAGATTTTATTGATTCTAGATTGCCAGGCTTTTACAGTTCCGGGCTGGACAAGCTACCACTGAAATGGCAAAAGTGTATTGACAATATGGGGGCATACTTTGATAAATAAAACTATTCCTTGTATTTATAAAATACTAGCAAACTTTTTTTCTTTTCTACAAATTTCATACTTGACGACCTAATATATATATATATATATATATATATATATATATAGCAATGTTAATTCTCTAAATGAAGTATTAACAGTAACTGCACGATAAAGTGTAGTATATTGCCACTTAAGTGTGGCTGACCCCTAGGGGTGGATGTTACTGTTGCTTTTAGCCCCAGGAGGACATCTCCTCCAGCTGGCTTATCGACACACGACTGTGTCCTGTTTGCCAAGGGAGTTATCCCTCTCACCACGACCAGCAGCACGAACGTATCCGGATTTCAGGGTTATTTCCCTTCTTCGGCGTTCGACAGCTGATGACCTTGGTGAGAGAGAAAAACCTGGCAAAATCTTATATCTTCTTTTCCAGTGACATTCTTCACTGATATTGAAAAGGTGAAAACAAGCAATGTTAATTCTCTAAATGAAGTATTAACAGTAACTGCACGATAAAGTGTAGTATATTGCCACTTAAGTGTGGCTGACCCCTAGGGGTGGATGTTACTGTTGCTTTTAGCCCCAGGAGGACATCTCCTCCAGCTGGCTTATCGACACACGACTGTGTCCTGTTTGCCAAGGGAGTTATCCCTCTCACCACGACCAGCAGCACGAACGTATCCGGATTTCAGGGTTATTTCCCTTCTTCGGCGTTCGACAGCTGATGACCTTGGTGAGAGAGAAAAACCTGGCAAAATCTTATATCTTCTTTTCCAGTGACATTCTTCACTGATATTGAAAAGGTGAAAACAAGCAATGTTAATTCTCTAAATGAAGTATTAACAGTAACTGCACGATAAAGTGTAGTATATTGCCACTTAAGTGTGGCTGACCCCTAGGGGTGGATGTTACTGTTGCTTTTAGCCCCAGGAGGACATCTCCTCCAGCTGGCTTATCGACACACGACTGTGTCCTGTTTGCCAAGGGAGTTATCCCTCTCACCACGACCAGCAGCACGAACGTATCCGGATTTCAGGGTTATTTCCCTTCTTCGGCGTTCGACAGCTGATGACCTTGGTGAGAGAGAAAAACCTGGCAAAATCTTATATCTTCTTTTCCAGTGACATTCTTCACTGATATTGAAAAGGTGAAAACAAGCAATGTTAATTCTCTAAATGAAGTATTAACAGTAACTGCACGATAAAGTGTAGTATATTGCCACTTAAGTGTGGCTGACCCCTAGGGGTGGATGTTACTGTTGCTTTTAGCCCCAGGAGGACATCTCCTCCAGCTGGCTTATCGACACACGACTGTGTCCTGTTTGCCAAGGGAGTTATCCCTCTCACCACGACCAGCAGCACGAACGTATCCGGATTTCAGGGTTATTTCCCTTCTTCGGCGTTCGACAGCTGATGACCTTGGTGAGAGAGAAAAACCTGGCAAAATCTTATATCTTCTTTTCCAGTGACATTCTTCACTGATATTGAAAAGGTGAAAACAAGCAATGTTAATTCTCTAAATGAAGTATTAACAGTAACTGCACGATAAAGTGTAGTATATTGCCACTTAAGTGTGGCTGACCCCTAGGGGTGGATGTTACTGTTGCTTTTAGCCCCAGGAGGACATCTCCTCCAGCTGGCTTATCGACACACGACTGTGTCCTGTTTGCCAAGGGAGTTATCCCTCTCACCACGACCAGCAGCACGAACGTATCCGGATTTCAGGGTTATTTCCCTTCTTCGGCGTTCGACAGCTGATGACCTTGGTGAGAGAGAAAAACCTGGCAAAATCTTATATCTTCTTTTCCAGTGACATTCTTCACTGATATTGAAAAGGTGAAAACAAGCAATGTTAATTCTCTAAATGAAGTATTAACAGTAACTGCACGATAAAGTGTAGTATATTGCCACTTAAGTGTGGCTGACCCCTAGGGGTGGATGTTACTGTTGCTTTTAGCCCCAGGAGGACATCTCCTCCAGCTGGCTTATCGACACACGACTGTGTCCTGTTTGCCAAGGGAGTTATCCCTCTCACCACGACCAGCAGCACGAACGTATCCGGATTTCAGGGTTATTTCCCTTCTTCGGCGTTCGACAGCTGATGACCTTGGTGAGAGAGAAAAACCTGGCAAAATCTTATATCTTCTTTTCCAGTGACATTCTTCACTGATATTGAAAAGGTGAAAACAAGCAATGTTAATTCTCTAAATGAAGTATTAACAGTAACTGCACGATAAAGTGTAGTATATTGCCACTTAAGTGTGGCTGACCCCTAGGGGTGGATGTTACTGTTGCTTTTAGCCCCAGGAGGACATCTCCTCCAGCTGGCTTATCGACACACGACTGTGTCCTGTTTGCCAAGGGAGTTATCCCTCTCACCACGACCAGCAGCACGAACGTATCCGGATTTCAGGGTTATTTCCCTTCTTCGGCGTTCGACAGCTGATGACCTTGGTGAGAGAGAAAAACCTGGCAAAATCTTATATCTTCTTTTCCAGTGACATTCTTCACTGATATTGAAAAGGTGAAAACAAGCAATGTTAATTCTCTAAATGAAGTATTAACAGTAACTGCACGATAAAGTGTAGTATATTGCCACTTAAGTGTGGCTGACCCCTAGGGGTGGATGTTACTGTTGCTTTTAGCCCCAGGAGGACATCTCCTCCAGCTGGCTTATCGACACACGACTGTGTCCTGTTTGCCAAGGGAGTTATCCCTCTCACCACGACCAGCAGCACGAACGTATCCGGATTTCAGGGTTATTTCCCTTCTTCGGCGTTCGACAGCTGATGACCTTGGTGAGAGAGAAAAACCTGGCAAAATCTTATATCTTCTTTTCCAGTGACATTCTTCACTGATATTGAAAAGGTGAAAACAAGCAATGTTAATTCTCTAAATGAAGTATTAACAGTAACTGCACGATAAAGTGTAGTATATTGCCACTTAAGTGTGGCTGACCCCTAGGGGTGGATGTTACTGTTGCTTTTAGCCCCAGGAGGACATCTCCTCCAGCTGGCTTATCGACACACGACTGTGTCCTGTTTGCCAAGGGAGTTATCCCTCTCACCACGACCAGCAGCACGAACGTATCCGGATTTCAGGGTTATTTCCCTTCTTCGGCGTTCGACAGCTGATGACCTTGGTGAGAGAGAAAAACCTGGCAAAATCTTATATCTTCTTTTCCAGTGACATTCTTCACTGATATTGAAAAGGTGAAAACAAGCAATGTTAATTCTCTAAATGAAGTATTAACAGTAACTGCACGATAAAGTGTAGTATATTGCCACTTAAGTGTGGCTGACCCCTAGGGGTGGATGTTACTGTTGCTTTTAGCCCCAGGAGGACATCTCCTCCAGCTGGCTTATCGACACACGACTGTGTCCTGTTTGCCAAGGGAGTTATCCCTCTCACCACGACCAGCAGCACGAACGTATCCGGATTTCAGGGTTATTTCCCTTCTTCGGCGTTCGACAGCTGATGACCTTGGTGAGAGAGAAAAACCTGGCAAAATCTTATATCTTCTTTTCCAGTGACATTCTTCACTGATATTGAAAAGGTGAAAACAAGCAATGTTAATTCTCTAAATGAAGTATTAACAGTAACTGCACGATAAAGTGTAGTATATTGCCACTTAAGTGTGGCTGACCCCTAGGGGTGGATGTTACTGTTGCTTTTAGCCCCAGGAGGACATCTCCTCCAGCTGGCTTATCGACACACGACTGTGTCCTGTTTGCCAAGGGAGTTATCCCTCTCACCACGACCAGCAGCACGAACGTATCCGGATTTCAGGGTTATTTCCCTTCTTCGGCGTTCGACAGCTGATGACCTTGGTGAGAGAGAAAAACCTGGCAAAATCTTATATCTTCTTTTCCAGTGACATTCTTCACTGATATTGAAAAGGTGAAAACAAGCAATGTTAATTCTCTAAATGAAGTATTAACAGTAACTGCACGATAAAGTGTAGTATATTGCCACTTAAGTGTGGCTGACCCCTAGGGGTGGATGTTACTGTTGCTTTTAGCCCCAGGAGGACATCTCCTCCAGCTGGCTTATCGACACACGACTGTGTCCTGTTTGCCAAGGGAGTTATCCCTCTCACCACGACCAGCAGCACGAACGTATCCGGATTTCAGGGTTATTTCCCTTCTTCGGCGTTCGACAGCTGATGACCTTGGTGAGAGAGAAAAACCTGGCAAAATCTTATATCTTCTTTTCCAGTGACATTCTTCACTGATATTGAAAAGGTGAAAACAAGCAATGTTAATTCTCTAAATGAAGTATTAACAGTAACTGCACGATAAAGTGTAGTATATTGCCACTTAAGTGTGGCTGACCCCTAGGGGTGGATGTTACTGTTGCTTTTAGCCCCAGGAGGACATCTCCTCCAGCTGGCTTATCGACACACGACTGTGTCCTGTTTGCCAAGGGAGTTATCCCTCTCACCACGACCAGCAGCACGAACGTATCCGGATTTCAGGGTTATTTCCCTTCTTCGGCGTTCGACAGCTGATGACCTTGGTGAGAGAGAAAAACCTGGCAAAATCTTATATCTTCTTTTCCAGTGACATTCTTCACTGATATTGAAAAGGTGAAAACAAGCAATGTTAATTCTCTAAATGAAGTATTAACAGTAACTGCACGATAAAGTGTAGTATATTGCCACTTAAGTGTGGCTGACCCCTAGGGGTGGATGTTACTGTTGCTTTTAGCCCCAGGAGGACATCTCCTCCAGCTGGCTTATCGACACACGACTGTGTCCTGTTTGCCAAGGGAGTTATCCCTCTCACCACGACCAGCAGCACGAACGTATCCGGATTTCAGGGTTATTTCCCTTCTTCGGCGTTCGACAGCTGATGACCTTGGTGAGAGAGAAAAACCTGGCAAAATCTTATATCTTCTTTTCCAGTGACATTCTTCACTGATATTGAAAAGGTGAAAACAAGCAATGTTAATTCTCTAAATGAAGTATTAACAGTAACTGCACGATAAAGTGTAGTATATTGCCACTTAAGTGTGGCTGACCCCTAGGGGTGGATGTTACTGTTGCTTTTAGCCCCAGGAGGACATCTCCTCCAGCTGGCTTATCGACACACGACTGTGTCCTGTTTGCCAAGGGAGTTATCCCTCTCACCACGACCAGCAGCACGAACGTATCCGGATTTCAGGGTTATTTCCCTTCTTCGGCGTTCGACAGCTGATGACCTTGGTGAGAGAGAAAAACCTGGCAAAATCTTATATCTTCTTTTCCAGTGACATTCTTCACTGATATTGAAAAGGTGAAAACAAGCAATGTTAATTCTCTAAATGAAGTATTAACAGTAACTGCACGATAAAGTGTAGTATATTGCCACTTAAGTGTGGCTGACCCCTAGGGGTGGATGTTACTGTTGCTTTTAGCCCCAGGAGGACATCTCCTCCAGCTGGCTTATCGACACACGACTGTGTCCTGTTTGCCAAGGGAGTTATCCCTCTCACCACGACCAGCAGCACGAACGTATCCGGATTTCAGGGTTATTTCCCTTCTTCGGCGTTCGACAGCTGATGACCTTGGTGAGAGAGAAAAACCTGGCAAAATCTTATATCTTCTTTTCCAGTGACATTCTTCACTGATATTGAAAAGGTGAAAACAAGCAATGTTAATTCTCTAAATGAAGTATTAACAGTAACTGCACGATAAAGTGTAGTATATTGCCACTTAAGTGTGGCTGACCCCTAGGGGTGGATGTTACTGTTGCTTTTAGCCCCAGGAGGACATCTCCTCCAGCTGGCTTATCGACACACGACTGTGTCCTGTTTGCCAAGGGAGTTATCCCTCTCACCACGACCAGCAGCACGAACGTATCCGGATTTCAGGGTTATTTCCCTTCTTCGGCGTTCGACAGCTGATGACCTTGGTGAGAGAGAAAAACCTGGCAAAATCTTATATCTTCTTTTCCAGTGACATTCTTCACTGATATTGAAAAGGTGAAAACAAGCAATGTTAATTCTCTAAATGAAGTATTAACAGTAACTGCACGATAAAGTGTAGTATATTGCCACTTAAGTGTGGCTGACCCCTAGGGGTGGATGTTACTGTTGCTTTTAGCCCCAGGAGGACATCTCCTCCAGCTGGCTTATCGACACACGACTGTGTCCTGTTTGCCAAGGGAGTTATCCCTCTCACCACGACCAGCAGCACGAACGTATCCGGATTTCAGGGTTATTTCCCTTCTTCGGCGTTCGACAGCTGATGACCTTGGTGAGAGAGAAAAACCTGGCAAAATCTTATATCTTCTTTTCCAGTGACATTCTTCACTGATATTGAAAAGGTGAAAACAAGCAATGTTAATTCTCTAAATGAAGTATTAACAGTAACTGCACGATAAAGTGTAGTATATTGCCACTTAAGTGTGGCTGACCCCTAGGGGTGGATGTTACTGTTGCTTTTAGCCCCAGGAGGACATCTCCTCCAGCTGGCTTATCGACACACGACTGTGTCCTGTTTGCCAAGGGAGTTATCCCTCTCACCACGACCAGCAGCACGAACGTATCCGGATTTCAGGGTTATTTCCCTTCTTCGGCGTTCGACAGCTGATGACCTTGGTGAGAGAGAAAAACCTGGCAAAATCTTATATCTTCTTTTCCAGTGACATTCTTCACTGATATTGAAAAGGTGAAAACAAGCAATGTTAATTCTCTAAATGAAGTATTAACAGTAACTGCACGATAAAGTGTAGTATATTGCCACTTAAGTGTGGCTGACCCCTAGGGGTGGATGTTACTGTTGCTTTTAGCCCCAGGAGGACATCTCCTCCAGCTGGCTTATCGACACACGACTGTGTCCTGTTTGCCAAGGGAGTTATCCCTCTCACCACGACCAGCAGCACGAACGTATCCGGATTTCAGGGTTATTTCCCTTCTTCGGCGTTCGACAGCTGATGACCTTGGTGAGAGAGAAAAACCTGGCAAAATCTTATATCTTCTTTTCCAGTGACATTCTTCACTGATATTGAAAAGGTGAAAACAAGCAATGTTAATTCTCTAAATGAAGTATTAACAGTAACTGCACGATAAAGTGTAGTATATTGCCACTTAAGTGTGGCTGACCCCTAGGGGTGGATGTTACTGTTGCTTTTAGCCCCAGGAGGACATCTCCTCCAGCTGGCTTATCGACACACGACTGTGTCCTGTTTGCCAAGGGAGTTATCCCTCTCACCACGACCAGCAGCACGAACGTATCCGGATTTCAGGGTTATTTCCCTTCTTCGGCGTTCGACAGCTGATGACCTTGGTGAGAGAGAAAAACCTGGCAAAATCTTATATCTTCTTTTCCAGTGACATTCTTCACTGATATTGAAAAGGTGAAAACAAGCAATGTTAATTCTCTAAATGAAGTATTAACAGTAACTGCACGATAAAGTGTAGTATATTGCCACTTAAGTGTGGCTGACCCCTAGGGGTGGATGTTACTGTTGCTTTTAGCCCCAGGAGGACATCTCCTCCAGCTGGCTTATCGACACACGACTGTGTCCTGTTTGCCAAGGGAGTTATCCCTCTCACCACGACCAGCAGCACGAACGTATCCGGATTTCAGGGTTATTTCCCTTCTTCGGCGTTCGACAGCTGATGACCTTGGTGAGAGAGAAAAACCTGGCAAAATCTTATATCTTCTTTTCCAGTGACATTCTTCACTGATATTGAAAAGGTGAAAACAAGCAATGTTAATTCTCTAAATGAAGTATTAACAGTAACTGCACGATAAAGTGTAGTATATTGCCACTTAAGTGTGGCTGACCCCTAGGGGTGGATGTTACTGTTGCTTTTAGCCCCAGGAGGACATCTCCTCCAGCTGGCTTATCGACACACGACTGTGTCCTGTTTGCCAAGGGAGTTATCCCTCTCACCACGACCAGCAGCACGAACGTATCCGGATTTCAGGGTTATTTCCCTTCTTCGGCGTTCGACAGCTGATGACCTTGGTGAGAGAGAAAAACCTGGCAAAATCTTATATCTTCTTTTCCAGTGACATTCTTCACTGATATTGAAAAGGTGAAAACAAGCAATGTTAATTCTCTAAATGAAGTATTAACAGTAACTGCACGATAAAGTGTAGTATATTGCCACTTAAGTGTGGCTGACCCCTAGGGGTGGATGTTACTGTTGCTTTTAGCCCCAGGAGGACATCTCCTCCAGCTGGCTTATCGACACACGACTGTGTCCTGTTTGCCAAGGGAGTTATCCCTCTCACCACGACCAGCAGCACGAACGTATCCGGATTTCAGGGTTATTTCCCTTCTTCGGCGTTCGACAGCTGATGACCTTGGTGAGAGAGAAAAACCTGGCAAAATCTTATATCTTCTTTTCCAGTGACATTCTTCACTGATATTGAAAAGGTGAAAACAAGCAATGTTAATTCTCTAAATGAAGTATTAACAGTAACTGCACGATAAAGTGTAGTATATTGCCACTTAAGTGTGGCTGACCCATATATATATATATATATATATATATATATACTTGATAATTGTAAGCACCTGTATATGCCAGATAGTGGCCGAGGTGAAAGAATAAATTAAAAACGTAATCCTTTGTGTTCTGTTTTAATTTTACATTTTTAATATATATATATATATATATATATATATATATATATATATATATATATATATATATATATATATATATATATATATATATATATATATATGTGTATAGCAATAAGAAAATGGAGGGGAATATGTGGTACTCATCAACTTGCAGACACTGTACTATGTTAATTAACCTATTTATTTTTCAACCAAAAGGACAATAAAGACAATATACAAACACATATGACACACTATGTCATATCAACAATTAAAAATTAAGAATTCAAAAGGACATCTTGTGACCAGAGAAGGGACAAAGTCTTACAGCTGTTTCGACCTAGGGGTGGCATGCCTCATTCTATCTATATCACTCCAGTAAGCTAGAGTAATTGGTAGATGAAAAGGACGCAATGGAGGTACATGCATGATTCTCTAGGCCTCTTCAGAGATTTACAAAGTTCAGTTCATGAAGTTTACAAAATTCAAATATAAATATAAAGATATAAAAGCATATAAAAAAAGAAAAGAAACCATATAAAGAGTCATAAAAACTCACATATATATGCACATGCATACATACTTTCACATATACAGATATAGATAAATACATGAGCATAAATACATGAATACCTATATGTGTGTTTAGATGTACATACATAAATGTCTATACATGCACACCAAAGAGTCAAATGTTATTGTTACTATATATGAGGAGGACAGACACATATATATACCCACCCACACATACATACATACACATATGTATATATATATAAAAACACTCCCATACATACATGTTCCCTGGTACATACGCTTTGGCTGGTGTACCCGGTAATTCCCGGGGGTAAAGATGTTCTATTAAAACGTCTTATTAATCTGATTATAAGAAATTTTGATCCACGAACGCAATCAACAATTTTTCGTGGATCAAAATTTTGAACAAGACTTTTTATTCGTTTTGCAGTATCTCAATAGAGCTTCTTTGGAGGTTCTGGTTCCATTCTAGCAATATACTGCTCGATCCGAATCTCGTTTGGACTTTGTTCTTTTTGTAAAAAGTTGATAAATTTCCAGACGTTGGGGTGATGAGACCCAACTTGGGTTTCGAATGCTCGATCCCATCCTTCGACAAAGTTATTTGTTTTGGACAAATCATCAAAAACTCTTAAATACATATTCCACTTATTTAGTGGGAAGAGGGGTGGACGTCACGCATTCCTTCTGTTAGGCCTTCCAATCTATGTATCCTCGAAATAATCAATGACTTCTTGTGCCACATCAGGGAATAACGCAAACACGAGCGGCAGCGAAGCTTTCTCTTTTAATCCATGTAGGGTATATAACTGGTGAAATAACAAACGGACTATTTTAAATGTGCCGTCTGCATACCAGTGAATGCTTAGTGATAAACACTGTAAATTACGCCTTGTCGCAAATATCACAATACGCTTTTCAACTGATCCTGAGTCATTAAGCATAAATTAATCACTTTTAAAAGATTTAGTAAGTTCGGGTGGGAAAACTACTTCACTGCAAGTTGATGGTAGGGCCGATCCAGTAAGGGTTTGTTGCCTTACAGATCTTATTGTTCTCATAATACTTTGCATTTTCGGTAGTTTGGAGGCAACAGCTTGATCGCAATCATCGAGAACACCAGATACAACTGAATGGGGTGCGTCTTGTATTGACTTTGCCAGTTGACGTATCCTTGAAACGTCTTCTTTTGCTGCAGTTTCAGCAGCATCCAATATGTGATTATGGGCGTTGGAAGATTTCGCAATTCCATCCTTTAAAGTAATTACGCGAGCACAGCATTTTGTTTTTAGATATTTTTTGCACTTCCAATGAACACGTTCACCATTTTCACCCTTTTTTTTTTATAGTATTTGTTGTTGGCACTCCGTCGCTTACGACGTCGAGGGTTCCAGTTGATCCGATCAACGGAACAGCCTGCTCGTGAAATTAACGTGCAAGTAGCTAAGCACTCCACAGACACGTGTACCCTTAACGTAGTTCTCGGGGATATTCAGCGTGACACAGTGTGACAAGGCTGACCCTTTGAATTACAGGCACAACAGAAACAGGAAGTAAGAGTGAGAGAAAGTTGTGGTGGAAGAGTACAGCAGGGTTCGCCACCATCCCCTGCCGGAGCCTCGTGGAGCTTTTAGGTGTTTTCGCTCAATAAACACTCACAACGCTCGGTCTGGGAATCGAAACCGCGATCCTATGACCACGAGTCCGCTGCCCTAACCACTGGGCCATTGCGCCTCCACTTTTTATAGTATGTATGTCCATTAGCAACCAACTTCTTACACCTTTATCTGATTCAGTAAATTCAGCAGACATCTTTGGCTATGGCTCTTTTCACTGTGATTAATTCCAAATAAGAATTTTGTTTTTAGAAAACAACTAGCGAAATCGTGATGGCACCTGTACCAGCGGGGCACTAAGAGCACCGTCCGAGCGCGATCGTGGCACGTAAATAGCACCAGCCTGATCGTTACCAAAGTCGCCTCCCTGGCACTTGTGCCAGATGGCACGTGTAAAGACATTCGAGCGAGATCGTTGCCAGTGCCGATGGTCTGGTTCCTGTGCAGGTGGCACGTAAAACACACCATTTCGAGCGTGGCCGTCGCCAGTACCGCCTGACTGGCCCTCGTGCCGGTGGCACGTAAAAGCACCCACTACACTCTCTGAGTGGTTGGCGTTAGGAAGGGCATCCAGCTGTAGAAATTCTGCCAAATCAGATTGGAGCCTGGGTCGCCTCCTGGTCCACCAGTCCTCAGTCAAGTCGTCCAACCCATGCTAGCATGGAAAGCAGACGTTAAACAACGATGATGGTGATGATGAACTAGTTTTTTTTTAGTAAACAACTAGTCTTATTCCTTATTATCGGAAACAACTATTTATACTCAATAGCATGAGTAAACAACTATTCCTTTCCACTTCCTATGAATTCATCAAAAAAGAAACTTTCTATTTTTTAGTCAAATTGTTCTTTAGACAAATTGCATTTAGATCAATTCTATTTTAGATGAATTGTTTTAGACAAACTCGCCAGATACCATATATATATATATATATGTAAGGAACGTACATATATATATATATATATATATATATATATATATATATATATATATATATAGAGCAAATAAAAGACAGAAGATGGAATATACGAGAATTTATTATTAATCAAGACAATTATTTTGACACATCTAGCATCGTATCATGACACTTACCTCTAGGATATTTACTCTTATAGGACACTCCCCAACCCCGACGACAGCTACCACCTAGGACAGTTACTCCTTTTGGTTAATTACCCCTTCTCCAATATACTAAGAAGTTCTAAATCATCTGTTCTCCTCAGGTGGGGTTACTGTCCATGGGGGGTGGTAAATGTCCTAAACTCATATATATATATATGAGTTCATGACACTTGGTTCTTTTCCCTAAAACTATATATTTATATATATTTTAATCTGTAAAGCTCAATTTAATTTTAATTTTTTATAAATTGATTTTAATTGAGTTTTTACCTGTAATTTTGGATTTTGTACCTAATATTATATATATATATATATATATATATATATATATATATATATATATATATATATGCATACAAATGTATATATGTATATATATATATGCAAATATATATATATATATAAATATATATATATATATATATATATATATATATATATATATATATATATATATATATATATATATATGTATGTATATGCATATACATATATATATATATATATATATATATATATATATATATATATATATATATATATATATATATATATATTTATATATATATATTTGCATATATATTTATTTATTTATTTATTTATGTGTTTCAGCCAAGTGCCTGCGGTCATGCTGGTGCACCACCGTGATTTTCACGTTCCTCGCATGGCTCTTCTCCCCCACCTGACATGGTCCAATCAAGAGTTTTGATGGCACATCTGGTGTATAAGAGAATTTGACATAGCTGCCCTAAACTGCGTCTCATTACGAGCCATTGGTTCGTCTGGTACCGTGGAGAGGAAAGTGTCAAGTTTTGTCTTGAAGACCTCCGTATCCATGTCTTGCATGTCTCTCAAATGTTTTGGCAGGGCATTGAAGAGCTGAGGTCCTCTGAAACCGAGGCTGCTGCAGTATCTCGTTCTTATGTGAGATGCAGTGGACGGTACCTTTGGCACCATGCAGTGGCGACCCGTGCGGGCGTTCCTGTAGTACTTGATGCCAAAGTTTGGCACCAGTCCTTCCAGTATTTTCCATATGTATATTATTACATATCTCTCCCGCCTGCGCTCCAGGGAGTAGAGACCTAGTGCCTTCAGTCGCTCCCTGTAGTTCATCTGTTGGACTGTGGCGATCTTTTTTGTATAGTGCCGCTGAATTGCCTCGAGTTCTGCTGTCCGCTTAACACTGTGTGGTGACCACAACTGAGAGCAATAGTCTAGGCGGCTCAGAACAAATGTCTTCCACAGAGTCAACATGACTTTTTGATTCATTGTACGGAATGTCCTCAGTATCCACCCTGCCAGTTGTCTGCACTTTGCTGTCAACTTGACAATGTGCATGTGAAATGATGCATCACTACACATGTTGATGCCCAGATCTCTTACTGTTTGTGGTTCTGGGATTGCAGTACCTCCAGGCCCTGTGTATGCCAGTTGGGAGGTGCTTGTGGTCTTGTAGCGCAGTACTTGAAATTTTTTTGCATTGAACTGCATATTATTTTGCTCTGCCCACTCATATATTGCATTTAGGTCATTCTGCAGGCTTACAATATCATCAGGATTCTTTATTGCCTGAGATATCTTTGTGTCATCAGCATAGCTAGTGACAGTGGCTCTCCGAGTGACCGTGGGCATGTCCAGAAGGGCCACTATGAACAGTAGTGGCCCCAGAACAGTTCCTTGTGGAACACCGCTCAATATTTGTGTTTCCCTAGATAGTTCTCCATTGGCTGCAACTGTCTGACTTCTACCATTCAGGAAGTCATGCAGCCACTCTCCTAATTTACCAGCTATGCCAAGGTTTCGCAGCTTGTGACACATCAAGCCATGATCAACTTTGTCAAAGGCTTTTGCAAAGTCGAGATATATCACATCAACATTTGAATGGTCAAGTAGCTGCTTCAGGACCCAGTCATAATGCTGCAAGAGCTGCGTGAGGCAGCTTCTACCTGGACGGAAACCATGCTGGGTCTCATTCAGCAAGTCATTTTCTTCTAGGAACGCAATCAATCTCCTTCTGACAATTCGTTCCATGACTTTGCTAATATGTGAAGTCAGAGAGATGGGCCTGTAGTTCCCAGCCTCTGCTCTGCTTCCACCTTTATGGATAGGACATATGGTGCCTTCCTTCAGCTTTTTGGGAAGTTTACCATTTGCAAGGAAACTCTGGAAGAGTATCCGGAGTGGTCCTGCTAGTTCTTGTTTACACGACTTTAAGAGGACAGCTGGGAAACCATCGGGGCCAGTTGCCGAATTTGAGCTCATTTCATTTATGGCAGCTATCACATCTTCCTCTTCAATGTCGATGTAGGTAATGGATGCAGTCTTTTTCTGCTGAGTGCTATTGTCAAAGAAATCAGCTGGGTTCTTTATCCGCATGTGACTCAGAGGAGAAGTGAAGACACTCTTGAATTGTGTACTGAGCACTTCACTTATCCATGTGGGATCTGCAGTCAGTGAGCCATTAGGCAAGAATAGGGGTCCTATCTTATACTGTACCGTAGCAGTCTCCTTTGCAAATCTATAGAAAGCCTTGGGGTTTGTTTTTATGCTTTCTACTGCTCTCTTCTCCTTCTCTGCTCTCTCCTTTTCATGGGAGAGTTTAATTTTGTTTTCTATTTCTAATAGTGTTAGTTTTAATTTAGCCCTTTTCCTATCCTCCAGTTCTCTATTTAACTGGTTTGAGACCTTTGTTCTGTGTCTCATAAGGATTTTCCTGTCTCTAGGAATTCTATTGGCATGTTTGCTGGTCTTTCTAGATGGCACGTATTTGGTGCATATGTCTTGTATAGTTGACATAAAATATGTCTTGTATAGTTGACATATATACATTTGTATGTATATATATATATATGTGTGTGTGTGTGTGTGTGTGTGTGTGTGTGTGTGTGTGTGTGTGTGTGTGTGTGTGTGTGTGTGTGTGTGTGTGTGTGTGTGTGTAAGTATATATATATTTATATATTTGTATAGTTATATATATGTATATATATATATATATATATATATGCATATATTTATATGTATATATCTATATATATAAGTATATATATGTATATATATATATATCGTTTAATCGTTTAACGTCCGCTTTCCATGCTAGCATGGGTTGTACATATATATATATGTATGTATATATATATATATATATATATATATATATATATATATATGTACATATATATGTGTACATATATATGTACACATATATATATATATATATAAATATATATATATACATATATATATATATGTATACACACATATATATGAACATATATATAAATATATATATATATATATATATATATATATATATATATATATATATATATATATATATATATGTACATATACATATGTATATATATACACACACACACATATATATATATGTACATATATATATATACACACATATATATATATATGTACATATATATATATACACACATATATATATATGTGTAAAGACATATATATACACATATATATGTACATTATATATATGTACGCCACATGCACACACCTGTACATATGTGTGTGTATATACGCATGCGTATATATATATATATATATATATATATATATATATATATATATATATATATATATGAAAGAAGGTTTGAAAATGCACTTATTTTTAAAAAATATTTATTTACTTAACCGGTTTCACTTTTTTAGAAAAAGATTATCAAAAGTCTTTGAGAATAATAAAAAATGTTAAAAAACAGTCTGAGTATTAAAATGCATATATACATTCTTTGATGATAAAATATATTTAAAGTATAAAGCTTTGTATGAACTTTGTAGTGTTACATACTGATTGTCATATTAAGGTGAAATTGTTAAAAACAGTGTTAAAAACAGTGTATGAAAATACACATATGAAAAAATACATATACATATACATATTCTCATACATATTCTTTGACAATCGAATAAAATTGAGAAGGAACTGACCTGGCCTTTTTCTCTTGTGTATATTGAAGGAATGTTTTACTGTCTTAAGAGACAGTATGACTGGCTAGCTGGGGTGGGAGGGAAGAAGAGTTAAAGAAGATTTTTTTTTATTTTTGGTTGGTCTGTGACAGTCTGTCATGGTTCGCTACAACCAACACCCATACACACATATGTAAACAGGTACATGCACACACCTACACACCACTCCGGCAACCACAAATCATATTCACACACGCATATGTGCATACATATGTACACACACATACAAACACCATACGCCTGTTCCCCAGTAAAAATGTCACATACACACTCAAAAGAAAAACACACACAATACAATCCCAACAATCACAACAAACACCCACAAGCACACATGCACAGAAGCA
Organism: Octopus bimaculoides; assembly: GCF_046866305.1. Taxonomy (NCBI): domain Eukaryota; kingdom Metazoa; phylum Mollusca; class Cephalopoda; order Octopoda; family Octopodidae; genus Octopus; species Octopus bimaculoides. Next base: position 73,028,103 of record NC_142929.1, on the reverse strand, counting down.
TGCACACACAATGACACACCTCCCCGACAAATACAAGCCACATAGACGCACTCACACAAACACACGCACACGTATACACACATATACTGTACTAACAATACAAACAAAACTAATCACTCACAATTACAGCGCACACACACATGTACACATATACACCAGGAAACTACACAAACCATACCCACGTACACACACATACAAACGCATACCCAGTACCAACATACACGGAACACACATGCACACACATACACCTCACCTGGATAAACCCAACGTACAAGGACACCTAATAAATACAACACACACATACATGCTCACACACACACATACACCCTCATGCACACACATACAGTTGCTCCCTCACACACACACGCACCACAATGACAACTCAAACACAAACATACTTAGAGACACACACAAACTCACGTACACACATATAACACCCCCACCAACACACAACACAAATAAACATACGTACACATACAGACATACACATACATATGAACCATCACACACACATACGGTTGCTTACACACACACACACACACACCACAATGGGTATTTAAAACAACACACTCACTCAGACACAGAGAGAGACACACACACACTCACGTATACACACACTCCCACATTCACACAAAACACTCCCACGCACACACACAGATGCACACAGATGCACACATACATACACACACAGACGCACACACATGTACACACCCTCACACATACATACGGTTGCGCTCTCTCTCACACACACACATCACAAGGACGATTAAAACAACACATACATACTCAGAAAAATAGATATACGCACAGTCTCACGTACACACACCTAACATCCCCACCGACACAAAAACACACACAAACACACATACACACGCACTCACAAACGCACTCACGCACACACACGAACAAACACATATACACATACACACACATGCGCACACACAACACCCTAACAAATATTAATCACACACATACACACTCACACAAACGTGCACACACATACACACACCATCCTACCATAGATAAAAAAACACACACATACTCATATACACATGCCACACACGCACACATACAGACATAGGCATACACATACATATGAACCATCACACACATACGTTTGCTTACACACACACACACACACATACCACAAGGTATTTAAAACAACACACCCACTCAGACAGAGAGACACACACACACTCCCACACTCACACACTCCCACACTCACACAAAACACTCCCACGCACACACACAGATGCACACATACATACACACACATACGCACACATACGTACACACCCTCACACATACATACGGTTGCTCTCACACACACACACACCACAAAGACGATCAAAACAACACATACACACTCAGGCAAAGAGATATACGCACAGTCTCACGTACACACACCTAACATCCCCACCGACACAAAAAACACTCAAACACACACTCATATACACATTCCACAATAAACTCTGGGACCAATAAAAACGGCACACACACACCCACACACACGGACACAAACACACATATATACACACACATAGAGATGTGCACAGAACCAGTCCCCAAAACCAGTGAACCATGACAGACTGTCACAGACCAACCAAAAATAAAAAAATCTTCTTTAACTCTTCTTCCCTCCCACCCCAGCTAGCCAGTCATACTGTCTCTTAAGACAGTAAAACATTCCTTCAATATACACAAGAGAAAAAGGCCAGGTCAGTTCCTTCTCAATTTTATTCGATTGTCAAAGAATATGTATGAGAATATGTATATGTATATGTATTTTTCCATGTGTATTTTCATACACTGTTTTTAACACTGTTTTTAACAATTTCACCTTAATATGACAATCAGTATGTAACACTACAAAGTTCATACAAAGCTTTATACTTTAAATATATTTTATCATCAAAGAATGTATATATGCATTTTAATACTCAGACTGTTTTTTAACATTTTTTATTATTCTCAAAGACTTTTGATAATCTTTTTCTAAAAAAGTGAAACCGGTTAAGTAAATAAATATTTTTTAAAAATAAGTGCATTTTCAAACCTTCTTTCATATATATTTCCACTCGTACGGTATTCCACAACTTTACTTTATTATATATATATATATATATATATATATATATATATATATATATATATATATATATATATATATATATATATATATATATATCATCATCATAAATATACAGGGATTTGCATTGAGTTGCTTCTCCAACATACTGAAAATTTAGAAATAGCAGTCAAAGAACTACTGATTCTAAACTACAAATTTTTCTCTAAACGGATGGCGATACTTATGGCACACATAGAACAACAAAACCGGAGGGAAAAGCGTAAACAAAACAAGTCTTTAGTTAATTGGATACGAATCGTTTCATGGTTAAGCGAATGAAAATTTCACTATTCCAATCTTCAGCCCAAATATTCTGATAAATTTGAAAGTGTCTCTAAAAAAAATTCACGGTAATTTTTGGCCATGCGACACCAAAAATCAACGATAAGAAAGGCACTTACGAATTCATCGGCTAGTGAGTTCAGGTATCTCACCTCAAAGAAATCTATTCCATGTGCGTCACAAATAGTCCCGTATGAAAAGAAGTCCCGTGTGGAGGGATTACGGTTTAACCATCTAACTTAGAGATATCAAATATAAAATATACAAGAATAAGGGCAGGGAATTTTGGTGTCGCATGGCCAAAAATTACCGTGAATTTTTTTAGAGACACTTTCAAATTTATCAGAATATTTGGGCTGAAGATTGGAATAGTGAAATTTTCATTCGCTTAACCATGAAACGATTCGTATCCAATTAACTAAAGACTTGTTTTGTTTACGCTTTTCCCTCCGGTTTTTTGTTCTATGTGTGCCATAAGTATCGCCATCCGTTTAGAGAAAAATTTGTAGTTTAGAATCAGTAGTTCTTTGACTGCTATTTCTAAATTTTCAGTATGTTGGAGAAGCAACTCAATGCAAATCCCTGTATATTTATGATGATAAATGGTTTTACCGATAAAGGTTTTTTCATACTGAACTACTTGGCAAAATTGTTAATTATTAATTCTATTATTAATTGACGATTCCCTGCCCTTATTCTTGTATATATATATATATATATATATATATATATATATATATATATATATATATATATATATATATATATATATATATATATAATCAAATGAATAATAACAGATGATGCATAACTGGATAATACCCATTTAGTTCGAGTTATATATGTTAATAACAATTTGACTTAGCTCCACATTAGTTCAAGT
>NC_142929.1:73014807-73022307 GCF_046866305.1 Octopus bimaculoides | reverse complement strand
GTCACTGATTTTATTTGTTTTTTTTTTTTTTGTTTCTGATTTATGGATCATCTTATCAGACCTGGTGATTCAAAGCTTAAGAAGGCACTGACATTTTCTTTATATGGAAAGGAAAGGGATAAACAATATACATGGATGATATGGTTATAAAATTTCTTTGGGTTTAGTGACAAACTACTATAGGTAGGGGGTTACCTTCATAATTGCTATTGTCATTGTTATTTCCACTTCCATTTCTATAATTATTGGTAATGCTATTATTGACATTGATTAAATTATTTTACTCTTTTACTCTTTTACTCTTTTATTTGTTTCAGTCATGTGATTGTGGCCATGCTGGAGCACCGCCTTTAGTCGAGCAAATCGATCCCAGGATTTATTCTTTGTAAGCCTAGTACTTATTCTATCGGTCTCCTTTTGCCGAACTGCTAAGTTACGGGGACGTAAACACACCAGCATCAGTTGTCAAGCGATGGTGGCGGGGACAAACACAGGCGCACAAACACAGACGCACACATACATATATATATATATATATGCATATATACGACAGGCTTCTTTTCAGTTTCCGTCTACCAAATCCATTCACAAGGCTTTGGTCGGCCTGAGGCTATAGTAGAAGACACTTGCCCAAGGTGCCACACAGTGGGACTGAACCTGGAACCATGTGGTTGGTAAGCAAGCTACTTATTGACATTTCTATAACTATTACCACCATTTTTATTTTCAACGATTCTGGCTATGGTCTTTTCTGTTTCACACACACATGCTCACCCATATTTCAAGCGAGGGTGGATGAGTATATATATATAGGCGCATGTATGGATTGGTGTGCTTTCACGACTACTATGGACTTTTTTACTCCCTTACCTTTACTCCCTTACCTTTACTCCCTTCCCTCATTTAGCGGTCATTCTAATAGCTCTTTTGTCTTAATAACGGTCAACCACACAGTAATTTCCCTTTGTTTAACAGTCATTTTCATAGGAATTTTCAATGGCCAGATAACTGAAGAGATGGCGGCGTGGGTTTCTGCCCCAGCATCCGAAACTTGGAGTTTTATCATGGCTACCGAATAATTGTCACATATTTTTACAGATATATATATATTGTTGGCACTCCGTCACTTACGACATCGAGGGTCCCAGTTGATCCGATCAACGGAACAGCCTGCTCGTGAAATTAACATGCAAATGGCTGAGCCCTCCACAGACACGTGTACCCTTAATGTAGTTCTCGGGGATATTCAGCGTGACACAGTGTAACAAGGCTGACCCTTTGAATTACAGGCACAACAGAAACGCCCGGTCTGGGAATCGAAACTGTGATCTTATGACTGTGAGTCCGCTGCCCTAACCACTGGGCCATTGCACCTCCACACGCATACATATATATATATATATATATATATATATATATATATATATATATATATATATATATACACACACATACATATACATATATATATGTATACACACACACACACACACACACATACATACATACATACATACATACATACATACATACATACACACACATACAAAGGAGACACACAAAGAACATTGATCTTACCTATTTGTCTGTAGATTGAGAAAAGTGATGAACAGCCTTTATCAGTTTTCGACCCCTATAGGAGTCTCATCAGTGATGTATCTATAGCTCATAACCAATCTTAGAGAAACAGGCAGCCAGTCTGTGCATATCTAACTCCAGATCAACCAATTTGCATAACATTAGTTTACATATATTATATCGTTCCTTTGATATTTTGTGGATGGGTTCGAACTTAACAGGCTTCTGATATTAAATAATGTTAAATAATATGATTGATCAAAATATACATATTAAAAGGAGAATAATTATCAAACTTGTGATAAAGTAGTGTTGTATGAGGTGTGTCAGTTAGTGGTAAACAAGATAAATATATCTTATTATTTATAAAGTTTAATATATAATGGAATATAAAATAGAATATAATAAAGAATGATTTGAAATGGTACAATCAATGGATCCACAATTGTATTGAATGAAAGAGAGATATTAATTAATAAGTTGGTGATGACGTAAAATATTAATTAATTAATTTAACGTAAAATAATAGAGGGGATCAACACTAGTGTTTAATAGAAGGGGAATACAAGGAAAATAAATAATAAATTAATGATGATGATGATAATGATGATGATGATGATGGTGATGATAAATTAATAATCATTTAATTTTTTTTATTTATTATTTACTCCACTGTGCGTATTATTTTTTTTTATTGATTTCATTCCTTGTATGGACTTTGTAAAAAATCTTTTAAACTAATTTATTGATTTTTTTTCTTTTTGTTGCTTCTACTCCCCAATTCCATTTGTTTCCCAATTCCCTGTATAAAGTATGAAAATTCCTATATTAATTATATATATATATAAGTATGTATATCTATATCTATCTATCTATCTATATATATATATATATATATGTATGTATGTATGTATGGGAGAATGTACGACAAAAACAACAACAGACGAGGACAGGTGGTGTAAACAACAAAAGGATGTATTAGTTTGATGCTCGGGAATACGGAAAGTCTTTAACGTTTCGAGCTACGCTCTTCAACAGAAAGAATACGGAGACAAGGAGAAAAACACGGAGAAAAAAAATTGAATAGTGTTCAGTCAACGGTCAATCATAGTAATGGCTAATCATAGTAATGACTGACCGGAAGTTAGAGATTTTTTTCGCAGGAAAGCTAAGAAAAGGGGGAGAAAGAATTGTGATCGAAGAACGAGGGGCTGTGTCTGTGAGAGATAGAATGCTGGTGATCTTGACGTATGTGTGTGTGAAAATGGGGAGGGGAGAAAAGAGTTGGTCAGTTGTAGTGTGTGCGTGGTGTGATGTGAGGGTGTTGGTGTGATGTGATGTGAGGGTGTTGGGAGGTGGGGAAGGCATGGGTGGAGTGTGGGTTAGGCTGAGTGTGGGGTAGAGGTAGGGGTATGTGGGTAGGGTGGGGTATGTGGGTAGGGTGGGGTATGTGGGTAGGGATGGGGTATGTGGGTAGGGGTGGGTGGTGGGTGTAAGGAATTGGATGGGGTGGAGTGGGAAGGTAGAGTAGGAGTGTGTTGGGGTGTGGTGGGATGAGCTTATGAGGGGGTGTTGACGATGAAGGGGGAAGGGGAAGGTGGATGTAAGAGAGGGGGAAGGTAGGTATGGAGGGGAGAGAAAGAGAGGAAGAGAAGAGAGAGGGTGGGTATAAGAGAGGGAAGGTGGATGTAAGGAGGGGGAAGGTGGATGTAAGGAGGGGGAAGGTGGGTATGGGAGGGGGAGAAAGAGAGGAAGAGAAAGAGAGTGGGAGAGAGGGAAAGAGAGAAGAGAGTGCGAGAGTAAGGGTGAGAGAGTAAGACAGTAAGAGTGAGAGAGGGGGAGTACGAGAGAAGAGAGTGAGAGAGAGAGAGTAAGAGAGAGGAGAGAAAGAGTAGGGGTGAAGAGAAGTGGGAGTGAAGAGAAGTAGGAAGAGAAGTAGGAAGAGAAGTAGGAGTGAAGAGAGGTGAAGAGACATACAAAGAAGTAGGAGTCGGAGCAGGAGGGGGAGGGGGGAGAGATGGGTGGTAGGAGGGAGGGGGGAGAAGCAGGGGGAGGGGGTTAGATGAAGAGGGGAGAGGAGTTGAGCCCATGTGGCGCAAAGGAGCGAAGAGAGAAGATTAATCCTTGTTCACGGCGCAAACGGGAGTCCGGATGGCCCCTGTGCATGGACAATCCAAACACGGACAGGCTGCAAGGAGTGACCGGCAGAACGGAAGTGGCGTGACACCGGGGTGTCATTGCCAACGTTGATGTCTCGGAGGTGTTCCGCGAATCGGTCGGCCAGGCGGCGCCCCGTTTGTCCGATGTACAGAGAATGGCAGAGAGAGCAGGAGATACAATAGATGATGTTGGTAGAAGTGCAGGTGAAGGAGTCGGTGATGCGATAGGGTTGGTGATGGGTGCTGGTGAGGAGGGTGGTGTTGGAGAGGTAAGGGCAAGTGCGGTAGCGTGGGCGGGAGCAAGGGAACGAGCCAGGTTGGGAGGTTGGGTTGGGGAAGAAGCTGTGGACCAAGAGGTCCCGTAGGTTATGGGCTCGTTTGAAGGAGGGGAGGGGTCGATTATGGAAGATGTGGGAGGTGGAGGGGTCGGATTGGAGGCGCCGGAAAGCTCGGAGAATGGAGCGTTGGAGGGGTAGGATGGTGGGATGGTAGGTGAGGGGAAAAGGGAGGCGGGAAACGGCAGGGCGGGTTCGCGGGGAGAGAGCAGATGCACGGTTCACAGAACGTGCTCTGGCAAGGGCGGTGTGGATGGTGGTGGGTGGATATCCACGCAGGCTAAAGTGGCGAGATACACACATATATTGTATTCTTTTCTACTTTAGGTACAAGGCTCGAAATTATGGGGAGGAAGTGGGGGGCAGTCGGTTCAATCGACCCCAATACGCAACTGGTACTTAATTTACCAACCCTGAAAGGATGAAAGTCAAAGTCGACCTCGGCGGAATTTGTTCTCAGAACGTAACGACAGACGAAATACTGCTAAGCATTTCGCCTGGCGTGCTAACGTTTCTTATTTCTTTTTTACCCACAAGGGGCTAAACATAGAGGGGACAAACAAGGACAGACAAAGGGATTAAGTCAATTAAATCGACTCCAGTGCGTAACTGGTACTTAATTTATCAACCCCGAAAGGATGAAAGGCAAAGTCAACCTTGGCGGAATTTGAACTCAGAACGTAACGGCAGACAAAATACCGCTAAGCATTTCGCCCGGCGTGCTAACGTTTCTGCCAGCTCGACGCCATCACACATGTATTATATTATAATCATGCTTATACACATGTGTGTATGTGTGTATGTGTGTGTGTGTGTGTGCATGCGCTCGCATGCACAGGTGCTTGTGTGTGTATTTACATGCACACAAACACACACATATATACACAGACGTATATATAAATATATACATCTATACAGGGGTTGGACAAATTTCAAACAAATTTATTTTAATATGAGATAGAACCTCCTTTGGCAGTAATTACACCTTGAATTCTACAAGTTATGGACTTATACAAAGTTTAAATTGTTTCCAAAGGAATTTTTGTCCATTCTTCAGTTAAAACAGTCTCCAGTTCTTGTAGTGATGATGGTGGAGGATATCGACTCCTTATTTGTTTTTCTAAAATGCACCATAAATGTTCAATAATATTGAGATCTGGGGACTGTGGTGGCTAGATAAGATGTTCAACTTCACTAGAATGTTCCTTGTGCCATTCAGTAACAACTGTAGCTGTGTGAATTGGTGCATTATCAACCTGAAATATTGCGTTTCCGTCTGGAAACAGTTCTGCAGCCATAGGATGAATTTGATCAGATAAAATGCATGAATAGTCTTGACTATTAATTCTGCCATGAAAGGAAACCATTGGGCCAGCAGATTTCCCAGATATAGTCCCCCCTCCCAGATCATCACAGATCCTCCTCCATGTTTAACCGTTGGAAGAAGGCAGTCTGGCTCAAATGCTTCTTTTGGCTGTCTCCACACATATACTCGGCCGGTCGTGAGAAATAAGGTAATGGATGACTCGTCCGAGAAAATAACATTCTTTCACTGCTCTAGGGACCAATTCTGTAGGTGTTTACTCCACTCTAAATGCTTTGTAATGTTTGTTTTTGAAAGGAGTTGTTTTCTAATTGCAGCCCTCCCGTGAAATCCGGCTTTGTGCAGCTCCTGACGAACAGTTTTTGTGGAAACTGGGTTCTCGAGGTGGTCATTAAGCTCTGCAGTACTTTTGGGAGCTGTACTTTTGTGATCCTTTCTAACAATTTGCGTAAGAGTACGACGGTCTCTATCTGAAAGTTTTGGTTTTCTTCTGGAGTTTTGTTTCAACAAGGAGGTTTTTCCCTCTTTCTCAAAGGCTGTCCTCACTTTCGGAACAGTACTTCTTGATACACCATACATTTCAGCTGTTTTCATTATGCTAGCGCCTGCTATACGAGCACCAACAATTTGACTTCTTTGAAAGTCCGATAGATCTGTCATTTTGATGCAGTTTAATTACCTTTTTCTGATGATATCTGAAAAGCAACAGCAATTTTTGCAAAACATATTAAGGAACACTAATTATAAATCAAAAAACATAAAAATAAACAAGCTTTATAGATATTTCAAAATGATGATGCTATGATGCTAGGTGTTTCCGTTATTTTGTATATGGATGTATGTGTGTATATATATAAATATATATATATATACATATATTGGGAATAAATGATGGATTTTTTCCCCTTATGAGGTTTTTTTCACACTAGCTACTTGATAAATTCTTGTAAAAGAATTCATCCTATTATTGAATTTATATATACATACATATATACATACACACACACATTTAATATCTTTGAGTGGCACTCAAAGCAGATACAGTGTGTAAATATTGTGTTAAAAACCCTCTAGATAGAAATGGCCAAAGTTTTGTCATCAGCAGACAGTCTGATGAAGGTGAAATTTCGAAGTCACCATCAATATTTTCCTTGTAAAAATTGATAAATATGAATGCTAATAATAAGTATTCAGTAATCCTTCTGTTTAATGTTAAATTGTTTTTATACATAACTTAACATAAAAAAACATGTACATATATGCATACGTATGTATTCATACACACATACACACACATGTTTGTGTATGCATGTGTGTTCAGATTTTACAACAAAAAAATGAACATAAAGAAAGCGAAAACAAAGTGCCATTATTAGCTTAAATGGAAGATTGAGAAGTGAAAGTATTTTTGACGTTTCGTTCTTTTGCACTTCTTCAAAAAAATTAAAAGAAAAATATGTGTGTGTGCATGCACACATGTGTCTATGTGTGTATATCATTGCTAATAATTTAAATATTCATAACTCTACAATTTTTGATTTTTCAAAAACACATTTTAAACTTTTGATATCGAAAAAATATTTTTTGTTTTCTTTTATATATTCTTTTAATGTTTCTGCTGTAGAAAAGTAATCAAATTTCTGTATACATCAACTGGAATTATAACACACAGTTTTAATGATTACAAATGAAGAATATTAAAATTTGATTATGTTTGAGTTAGTTTAATTAGATAAAATATGGACACACAACTATTTCAATATATAAAAATGTCAAGCTGAATTATACAACTTTTAGTTATAATTAAATAACAGATATACAGACAAGAATTTCAATATATAATATTTTAGAATATTGAGATGTAGGAATTTTAGTCTATCGTTTTGTGGTTTGCATGTCTAGTACCAACAGTTTATAGAAATTATGGTAGCTTTCTGGCTTTTAGCAAAGAATTATAAATGTTTTTCCTTCTTCTTGGTGATATCAATATGTGCGTTTTCATTTGTACTATTCCCCACCACCTCCCAAAATATATAAATATGTGTGTGTGTGTGTGTTTGTGTGCATGTGTCTGTGTCTGCGTGTGTGAATCTTGCTCACAATC
>NC_142929.1:72994807-73007307 GCF_046866305.1 Octopus bimaculoides | reverse complement strand
ATGCCATGACTGCTGCTCAGTGCTCTGTGAACACTGTAAAGGTTGTAAGACTTGACATGGATAGCTGGAATGGTGACTATGAAGCTGTGGCCAGCAGAAAGGGACACAGTAAGCATTCTGACAGTGGCCAGAAGCTCGAATTCATCCAACAACTGATGAACATAGCCATAGGATAAATTCAGATGGTTATGTGAAGCAACTGGACACTGATCAATCCCTGACTGAAGAAGGTTGCTGCTGGGAGGCCATATGTGTGACAGCAGGATTTGCCTCCTTGCCATAACTCTTGAAAGAATCAGAAGTGGTTGTCAGAGAATTTCTACAACTTCACAGTTCCAATTTCTAGCCTCCTAATTTTCCCACTTATAATCCCATGGATTACTATGTATGGGATGCAGTTGATAAAGATATCAACTGCTCTTCCTGCAACACCAAGGCTGACTTGATGGCCAAGATCAAGGAAGTGTTCAAAGATCTTTCCAAAGACACAGTTAGGAAAGCATGCACCAGGTTCTGGGGCTGTCTTGAGGCTATAGTGGAAGCTGAATGCAGCTACTTTGAATAAACTGTTATCTCCCAGCCATAATTTGGTTGATATTTTTTTTTAGTTTTTTGGACGGTATATTGTTTTCTTTTGATGCAAACTGTCAAATTTAGCCCAAACAGCCCTTACATACACACACACGTTCATACTTACATGCATATAAACATATACATACATAATTACAGATTTGGAGATACACACATACACCTACACACATGCATGTATACATACGGAGATGTACATATGCATACATACATACACACACACAAATATACATTCATACATGCATCTATTAAAACATACATACATACATACACACACACACACATATATACATACACACAAGCAACTTCTTGGAGAGAAAATGAAAACCTTTAATTCATATTCTTCAAATGATCATAAAATGAAAGACAATAAAAATCTGCAAGCCCTTCTTAAGATTTAAAGGCTGATGTATAAAACATGATGCTTTCCTTCACAATCTTGCTACTAATCAGGGGACCAGTCAAAATTAACTCTAAATAGAAAAGAAAAAAGAAAATATACATATATATGTACGCACTTACATACATACACTCATACATACATACCTGCATACAGCCAAACTGACATTGATATCAATGATTGCAAGTCAAGGCAATGCTAATGCACTAGAAAACTCCAGCATGTTTGTTTCTTTATCTATTTTAATATACTTTCAAAGCCAGAGACCCCATCCCCAAATTACTTTCTCTTTGAAATTTTCTTGTTTTTGCCATTAACAAAGACAAATAACAGATTACCCATATAACTATTACTTAACCCAGAAACACTATACCCACAATGAGGTACATCTTTACAGGCACACCATAGCAATATATCAGGTGCATTTTTGCAAGTACAACACAGCAACATATTTACATCACAATGAGGTATATCTTTGCAAATGCATCATAGCAACATGTTTACAAGGCACTTCATTTCACATTGATATGAATAAGTGACAGCTAGTTGTCCTATTTAAACAATTATTTCAGTTACCTGTCTCCTTATTTCTACATGCTCATTGAATCATGTTTACTTACTTAACTTTAATAATGTCTGTAGAGAGACAATATACCACAAGGTATATCAGTGCATTATATATACCACTGACCAACCATGCCTCCACTGATGTTCCCTAGTCACTGAATTTACCTCTGTCTTCCACTCTCCTGTGAACTTACCTATCCATTCATCCTGTCAAATCCTCTGAACCACTGCTATTATGTTCACCTTCCTGTAACTTGAGGATATACCCTGATACCTCTTGACCATTTTCCCTCCTTTTCCATCTGGAATAGCCATGTATTTTCTCTACAGCATGACACCTGCTTCTGGCCTTCTATCATACATTAATTTCTCATCAGTTGGCACACAACCACTTCCTTCACCATTCCCCATCTCAGTCTTATCTTGCAGATTACTTGATCTCACTGTTGCTGGTGCCACATAAAAAGCACCCATCAAACTATGTAAAGTGGCTGGCATAAGGAAAGGCATCCAGCCATAGAAAGCTTGCCAAAGTAGACACTGGAGATTCACAGTCCTCTGGCTTGTTAGACCATTGAACCAATGTCAGCATAGAAAACGGTTACTAAATGATAATGATGATGATGATGATCAGTAGAATGATGAAAGAGGACAAAGGATAATATTGGGTACCTTTGGTAGGCACATCAGTGGAGTGATGATACAATACAGAAGGTGCATTGTGTAGAAGTCCATTGGATTGATTGTATTTGTAATTCAAAGGTACACACTGAATTTATAGCCTCAGATCAACCCAACCCTTGGGAGTGAAACTAGATAAATGGCAACAATGTAGAAGGCCATTAAATGGGTTGTAGTCTGTTATTTAAATACACAGCCTTGTCACATACCATGTCATGCTGAGTCCATCAAAGAACCACAATAAAAGTATGCCTGTGGAATATTCAGCCACTTCAATACTAAATCAGTGAGCCTGGTAGATTGATTGAACAACTGGACGCTCGTGGTTGGAAATCTTGACCAAGATCCATTTTTTATATAAAGAAGTAAACCATTCACCTATAAATAAATTACTGTGATTATTGGTTTCAAATTTTGGCACAAAGCCAGAAATTTTGAGGGAAGGTTAAGTCAATTACATAAACCTCAGTACTCAACTGGTACTTATTTTATTAACCCCAAAAGGATGAAATGCAAAGGTGACTATGGTGGCATTTGAGCTCAGAATATAAAGACATGAAATGCCACCAAGTATTTTGCCTGGTTTGCTAACAGTTCTGCCAGCCTGCTGCCTTATTACTGCAATTATGGGTAACTAGCTGGCCCCGTACTGCCAAAAATGATGGCTAATTGTAGTATTTTATATATAAATATGGATGGTAAATCAATTCACTCATCAATGTTCTCTAGTGGTTGTCGTTTGAGATGTGACATCAATCATCATTTGTTACTGAAAGAACGCTGGTTCACACAAACATACACATACATATACACATATACTCAAAGTTGAAACATTGTTTGATTTTTCTTTTCAGCATTGAATGTTCACCATCCCAATCCCATTGCACACACACACTCACATACCTCCCTTTTACATATACACACATATACTCACCGAGTTGAAACGCTCCTACTAACAGTTTGCCATCACCCCTTCCTTCCTTATTCATCTGACACCCCTTCCTTTCTCATTCATATGTTGCGACAGAGAAAAACACAAGAGTATTATTATTATAGATTATTGTTCCTCAGCCACTTAGTTTCAGATTCAGTCTCATTTTGCTGCACCTTAAACAGCTGTCTTCTACTAGTTATAGTCAACCAAAGCTTGTGAATTGATTTGGAAGATGGAAACTAAAAAGAATCCCATTGTGTATGTATGTATGGTTGTTTGTATGCATGACTATTTGTCTTTACATCACATAACTGCCATCAGCATCAATGCTGTAAGAGCAGTGTTGTTTGTTTCTAGTCTTCCATGAAAACATGTCGGGCTATGAGGAAATAATACCTTGCTAAGAAAACAAGTGAGGATTCATGAGAGGAAGAGTAACTGGTTGGAGAAAAATCTGCCAGAATGAATTTCATCTCAATAGGATGATGATGATGACAATGAATTTTAGAATTTTTGCAAAAAGTGAAATATAATAAAAATGTAAAAAGAAAATTTTCTTTTTGTATTTAGTTCACAAGATTCTTGATTCAAACTTATGTGTTGAAACATATCTTGTATCTTGGGAGGATTATTATGCCAATAATAAATACATGCACTGGTTCAGTTTCACTTCTTTATGCATTAACATTCAAACCAATCATATCAGACCCAAATATTCTACTTGCTTTGTATTCAAACTGACCTGATCAGGCCTTGCGCACCTACTCTGCAATGTCATTCTAAAAGTAAACAATCACATCATTGAAAGCTATGAGATAATGCATGATTAATTCAAAACAATTTAATCAATAAGCATTACATGTAATAGGGTAATCTGAATGCTTAAGGTTTAATCAATTAATTAATTGTTTGGTTAATCATTCAGTCAGGCAATCAGTTAGGTTCATCAAAGTGTGTCTCAGACAGACCTGAAATAGAGAGGGCGTGTAATTTATAAGGTTGCAAATGGTGGAAAAAGGACTTTAACAAACCTAACTGATTAATTGATTGACCAAATTATTAATCAAAAATTTATTAGTTAATTGGTTAAATGGTTAACCAATTGGTAAATAAATAAGAAGTAAAATAGAACCAGTGTGTGTGTTTATTATTACTGACATAATGACCGTCCTATGATACAACAAAGTAAAAAGGAAAAAAATACACAAAAAGAACAGTTTGTTTTTTGTTTTTTTACTTTCCAAAATGTTTATTAGCAGTAAAAAGTAAAAGCAAGAAATAGCATTAAAGTTGAAAATTACATCACTTCCGTTTCTTGGAAGCCACAGCAACTGGTGGAGGAGCATAAAGCGTCATTGACAACCTGTTGATGAAGTACAATGCTATGACGGAGAATATGAAGCTAAAAAAAAGAGGAAAAGTAAGAGAATGAAAGATTAGATTAAAAATAAAATAAAATTTTGTTAGATAAACCAATATATACTATTAATTATTGAATGACAAAGGAACAGGAAAGTACATAATCAACTTCATTAGCTTACATTAACAATCTTAATGGCTCTGAAGAAGCTATAAGATGTTGCACAAGCACTCGCTCTGAATGCATTGCTTCTTATAGCAGAAACAACTATAAGCTAATGATGGTATGTAATTCCAGTCTCCTTATTGTTCAATATTTAAAATTAAAAACCATGCTCTGTACTCACCTAACACTTTTATTCTAAAGTATACATATAAATTGACTTCTCACAACTGGTTTTTAGTATCACTATGCTAAGCAAAATCATAAAATACTTACCATATATACTCATGTATGAATTATTTTAGACCATATTTTTAAGGTTAAATTTATGGGTTGATGATTACATAAATACTACTTTCCAGGAGTTGAAGTTCATGGTAGAACCCAAAATACCTTAACAGTAACAGAAGTCTAAATGATCTCAAAATGAAAACACACTCACAATGAGCTACAGCAATTGAGTGGGAAGCTACTTTTATATGAGACTAACTTTTACTCGAGTATATAAGGTATTTCAGTCATTGAAATCCAGCCTTGCTGGGACGGCACCTTGAAGAGGAGTTTTAATGAAAGAAATCTTATAATCTCAAGTGTGGTAATTATTCCAATGTTTTTTTTTTCCTGCATAACTGCTAAGTTTCAAGGGTGTAAACAAACCAACACTGATTTTCAAGTAGTGAGATACAAACACAAACACACATGTACACACACATTATCCATGTACCAAATTCACCCATAAAGCATTAGTCAAATCCTTGATTATAATAGAACTATTATATTGCATCAAGCTCCAATACCTGTTTTGGCCTGGTTTCTACAGCTTGATGTAACTTCTAAAAGCCAACCACTTTACTGGGTGCTTATTGTGTCAATAATTACATACACTTTCAAATATACACCCTCTGAGGATATTTTTAACATCTACTTCTCCACTTCAATATCTTGTATTCCATTAGTTAAGATTTTCTTTAAAGTGAGGACATGTGATGTATAAGGATGATGACAGACAGGTAAAGAAGTACCAAGAGATCCAACTGGAAGGAAATTATGGAAGAGGAAAACCAAACAAGACATGGGTAGAAGTGTTAGAAGCTGGTCCCTAGGTGAGGGTTGGTGACAGGAAGGGCAATCTGGCTGTAGAAAATGTGCTTCAACAAATTCTGTCATCCTTGCAAGCAAAGTAAAGTGCATGTTAAAATGATGAGGAAAGCAATGATTCATCATCATCATTGTCATCATTTAACGTCCATTTTCCATGCTGGTATGGGTTGGTAGGAACTGGCAAAACCATGGGCAGCATCAGGTTCCATAGTCTGTTTTGGCTTGGTTTCTATGACTGGATGCTTTTCCTAACGCCAACCACTCCATAGAGTATTAGATGCTTTTCACATGACACCATCACCAGTGCTTTTTACGTGGTACCAGCTCCAGTGCTTTTCATGTAACACCAGAATCAGTGCATTTTTATGTGGTGCCAGCACCCACACCAATGCTTTTTACATGGTACATTGGTTCTAGGATCTCAATTCTGTTGTGGTGCACAGGCCTTTTTAAGCATAGCAATGTGCTGTTTAGTTTGGGCCTCTATCATCTCCTTTGTAAGGCTCAGTGTTTTGAGATCAGCCTTCAATACTTTGTCCCATGTCTTCCTGGGTCTTCCTCTTGCACAACTTCCCTCCACGTGTGTGTGTGTGTGTATGTTTGAGGTACTTTGTCTTGAGATCACATGATAGTTGTAAATGAGTATCACTGTCATACAAGCAGTGTCTTTCATTACCAATATTCTGTAAAAACATGTCTATTCATTGGGAATTATTATCTCTGCATGGAAACAGGTAAGGGTTAGCAGCAGGAAGAAAATCTGGGCGAAGAAAATCTGCTTCAAAAAACTCCATCCAACCTATGTGAGTATGGAAAAGGGGACATTAAAACAATGATGATGACGAGTTTGTTGGAGATAACCGTTTCTCTCTGAATAATTGTATTGCACACGTACAAATGTTAAGTCCAGAGTTACCTCCCATACCAACAATGATGACTGGAACGATGAAATCTGTCTTTCTCACACACATATACTCTCTCATCACCTAAAGCTCCACGAGGCTCCGGCAGGGGATGGTGGCGAACCCTGCTGTACTCTTTCACCACAACTTTCTCTCACTCTTACTTCCTGTTTCTGTTGTGCCTGTATTTCAAAGGGCCAGCCTTGTCACACTGTGTCACGCTGAATATTCCTGAGAACTACGTTAAGGGTAAACGTGTTTGTGGAGTGCTCAGCCACTTGCACGTTAATTTCACGAGCAGGCTGTTCCGTTGATCGGATCAACTGGAACCCTCGACGTCGTAAGCGACGGAGTGCCAACTAACTAACTAATACTCTCTCATCAATACTTGTATAGAACTTAACTTGTACATATTTAACTATCTAAATTAATATGCTGTTGGTCAATCTAAACCATGGCTGTGTATTTATTGTCTTCAGTCCCTATGTGTGGTACCTTGGAGCCTTCAGTCTCTATGTGTGGTGCCTTGGAGCAAGGGACTTCTACTATAACCCCAGGCCAACTAATGCCTTGTGAATGAATTTGGTAGATGGAAATCGTGTGGATTCCCATCATATGTTTGTGTGTACATTTACTCTATCAAGTTCTGTATCATCACTGTTCAGTGAATCAACAGTATACGATTTACCTTTTCCAGGTAGGTACTTGCATATACTTTTGAGTGTATGTACGTTTGTACGAATATATGCATGTATGCTGTGTGTGCGGATGTATATATGTATGTGTGTATTTATGCATATGTGTGTGCACACATATATAAGTACAAACGATTGTAACCCTATTTCTGTGTGTATGTGTAGGTATAAGGCTATGTATGTATAGGTGACTACATGTATTGTGTCTGTATATATGAGTGTGCATTGTTTAAGTGTATATATACATGTGTGCGTGTGTATGTATGTAAATGTATGGTATGTTTGTGTGTACATGTATATGTATGTGTGTGTGTGGGTGTATATATATATATATATATACACATGTTTATGTGTGTGTATGTATGTATATACAGACTTATATAGATATAATTATGGGCATGTGTACGTATGCATATATGCACATTTATATAGGTATATATGAGAGACTATGTAAGCAATAGGTTCTTAGATGTTTGCACACATATGTATCCATAGTTATGGAAATGGATATATACATGTGTGGAGATAAGGGTGTGGGTAAGGGCCAGTATGGATTTGCATGTATTTAATGGTGTACACACATGGATATGGGTGTAAATATATACCTGATTAGTATTAGTATAGGAGCATATGTGGGTCTGTAGATGTATTCGTACGTATGATTGCTGGAATATGAGTATAGACAGGTACAGATAGTAATACCCCATCGTTTTTGTCTATTGAGGGTATATTACTGCATACTCCTACTAGGAATACTCTACATAAACATGGCTTATACACTGTGGCTAAGAACCCTTCTATTATGAACTTTTAGTAAATACACTAAAGGTTCTAGTTCATCATACATACTAGCAGGATTAGTTCATCATACATACTAGTACCTAGTAATTAAAATGCACCCTAGAAATGAACAGAGTAATAATAATAATAATATAGCACACTGTCCACTAGCTTAAATTATAAATACTAACCATTATGTACAATCGGATAATTGAGTATAATATAGTGCAATTTACTATAGCTAAAACTACCTAATACATCGTAATCCATAGATGCCTACACCCTTACCCGAACAGAAATACTTCCAATTTGCATCTGCAACTGATATGACCTCTTGCCTTAAACCTAAATGAGTACTATTCCAATACGGAATCAATTAATTAATTAATTAACTAATTAATTTAAGTAGCTAGAAATACTCGGGTTACCCCCCCCCCTCCCCTTAGCTATACACAGAATCACCATTAGCGGTGTATATATAGCGGTGCAAGAGGAAGACTCAGGAAGACATGAATATATATATATATATATATATATATATATATATATATATATATATATATATATCCATGTAAACATTCTCTTCAAACTACCCCTTTTTAAATAAAACACTTAACTTAATAATTTAACACTATAACACAGTGCCATTCCTCTAATACTTTATATCTAATATTCTATATTTTACTAGTATAAGTTTTAACACTAAATAACTATCATCATCGTCGTCGTCGTTTAACATCCGCTTTCCATGCTAGCATGGGTTGGACGATTTGACTGAGGACTGGTGGACCAGGAGGGGACACCAGGCTCCAATCTGATTTAGCAGAGTTTCTACAGCTGGATGCCCTTCCTAACGCCAACCACTCCGAGAGTGTAGTGGGTGCTTTTACGTGCCACCGGCACGAGAGCCAGTCAGGCGGGTACTGGCAACAGCCACGCTCGAAATGGTGTGTTTTACGTGCCACCTGCACAGGAGCCAGTCCATTGGCACTGGCAATGATCTCACTCGGATGTCTTACTGGCAAAGGCCACGCTTGAGATGGTGTATTACGTGTCACCTGCACATGGAGCCAGTCCATCGGCACTGGCAACGATCTCGCTCGAATTATAAGTTAGCAAAACAAACAACCACTACCCTTCTGGTCCGGTTCATTTTTGTCCCTATTCACAAATTCCACCTCCTTCTGCCAACAATGAATCCCCTATCCAGCTCCTATATTACATTTAACCATATACAGTAGATTCCCCCAATAGATAGATATATGTTTTATATTTTTATACGTTTATACTCTTTTACTTTTCTTATGCTGTCCTTTAGGGTCCTCTTCCCTTAGTCCTATTATTTTAGTTATCGCACATACTCACTTATTTACTTCAAATCCACCACTGTATTTCTATGTAAACATAATGCTAACTACTGCCTAAATTCACCCTTCCTAAAAACTCCTCCCAAGAACAACTATATTCACCTATCATTGGACGAAGTAACATGGATCCTGGAATACATCACAGGAAGTTTGTAGCTCATTTCCCCTTCCTATAATTAATTCATTTTAATAAGTTATACTTCTCTCACTGCCTCATGTCTGCTCCTGTTCTTTTTCTGCCCTTTTTAATAATGACAAATACACTGTACCTATTGTTAACTGTTTATTATATATATTAGCCCTCCTAACCACTTAGACCCTCTGAAGAAGCCTAGAGGCACACTCATCATTTAAACTTTATCTGCCCATCCCTACAGAACACTGAAGAGATGGAGATGGCATGGAGGATTTTGTTGCCTCTTGGCAGAAACGGCCATAAGGAACTGAGCATTTGCTCTTTTCTGTAATATTAATACATGTGTGTGTAACACATAGTTACTACATGTGTATGTTTTCTTCTAATACTTTCTAATGCTTTGGAATAAATAGACACACTGGAATGTCTACCAGATGATGTATGTCGTTTTGTATTCTCTCCATTTTCTTATTTGCCATATACATACATATATACACACACATATATCTGTATGTGTGTGTGTGTGTGTGTGTGTGTATATATATACCTGTTGATTCACTGATATGTGATAAATTACAGAACTCAATACATAAATACATAATTGTAGAGTATTCTTAAAACAAAATAACCGAAAGGCTCCTAAATCTAGTTCTCAGAGTTACACATTTCCAATCATTCAGCTGTTAATCTGAATCTGTTTTCTCTTGAAATATTCACTGTTTGAATATATTTGGAATATGAAAGCTATCAAAGAAAATGTTTATTTATTTGTTTTAAATTGTGCAAATGACATGTAAAATGCAGCAGTTTCTGGTCAATGTTTTCCATTTCATTTCTGACTCTTGTGAGAATACTCCAAAAATCTTAAACGTCATTCATGAATGTGTGTGTGTCTGTCTGTGAGTATGAGTGTGTGTGTGTGTGCGCACATATGGAGGCATGCATTTGTGTCTCTTTCTTATAACATGTGATAGATGTAAATGAGTATCACTGTTATACAAGTGGTGTTCATTTCTAATCTTCCATACAAACATGTCCAGCCATGACAGGGAAACCAACATTAGTTTGTTTCCCACTGAGAAAAGGAATCAAGTAATATAACAATCTGAGAAAACAAAGCCAAAATGTAGATTTTTAAAGAATTAATCTTACCATGTTGTTACACAAACTCTGTGGATTAATCCTGAAGCAAACATCGCCAAAAATAAACAAGACACAGCTGAAAATAGAATTAAATTATCGTTAATCAGAAACAATTAAAGGAAATAATCACTAATTTATTTACTGAAACAATGGTTCCAAATTTTGGTACACAAGACCAGCAGTTTTGAGGGGAGGGAGTTAATTGATTATGCCATCCTCTGTACTTGACTGCTACTTTATTTTATCAACCACAAAGGGACAAAAGCCAAAGCTGACCTCGGATGCATCTGAGCTCAGAACATAAAAAGCTGGAAGAAATGTTGCTAAACGTTTTATCTGGGCGTTAATGATTCAGCCTTAAATCATTGACAGAACTAACTGGCACTCCACCGGGAATAACCTGCTCATGAAATTAACATATAAGTGGCTGAGCACTCCACAGACATGTGTAGCCTTAACGCAGTTCTCAAGGAGATTCAGCGTGACACAGAGTGTGACAAGGCTAGCCCTTTGAATTACAGGTACTATTCATTTTTGCCAGCTTAGTGGACTGGAGCAACGAGAAATAAAGTGTCTTGCTCAAGGGCACAACACACTGCCAGGTATTGAACTCACAATCATACGATAGTGAGTCAAGTGCCCTAACCACTCAGCTATGCACCTTTCCAAATCACTGAAATGATATCAAATGATTACAACAAGAGTGAAATGGTATTTTAATATTAGTGACACACAAAGGCATCAAGCTGCCAGAAACATTAGCACGCCAGGCGAAATGCTTAGCGGTATTTCGTCAGCCTCTACGTTCTGAGTTCAAATTCCACCGAGGTCAACTTTGCCTTTCATCCTTTTGGAATCAATAAATTGAGTACCAGTTGAGCCATGGGGTCAACTTAATTGACTATCCCACTCTCCCAAACTTGCCGGCCTTGTACCAAAATTTCAAACCTACCATTTTGTAGGCATCAAAGACTCAGGAGGGTATCTTATATAGAAAAGAAGATAAAAGCAATTTATAATGTGTATCTATGAACAACAAGAATTCAAACAATAAAGTATAGAAAGTGAAAGAAGTGATTTTAAATTCTCAATCGCAGAATTATTAGCATTATTCTGCGATTGAGAATTTAAAATCACTTCTTTAACTTTCTAAAGACATCTCAACGCTTCTAAAAGCATACTTCGTTTGTTTATTTACGTTTGTCGTAATTTGAATTTAATAATGTATATATTCATTATTGATATGTTCTGGCAATTTTGAATGTAAATATCTGATCATTTGTGGGTTTTTTGTGAATACAAAACAGCTTCTTCCTTCAAACTATGTGTGTTTATACATACGATTCACTGGTGTATGCAGATGTTAAGATACTGCAGTGTTTCAACATTAATGTGTCTCCTCAGTCAAAGCTACCCCACTAGACCAACGAATCTAACAAGAGCGCAAGTCTCTTGTTTGTCGAAATCAGCAAACAATTTATTGATGCTTATTAAATAGGGACATTCTCCGATTCTAAAAAATAACAGCAATCAGATATTTACGTTCATATGTATCAGGACATATTAGTTTCAAATTTTGGAGGAGAGGGTAAATTGATTACATCAACCCCAGTGCTCAACTGGTACTTATTTTATTGACCCTGAAAGGATAGAAGGCAAAATGGACATTGGTGGAATTTGAACT
>NC_142929.1:72889807-72989807 GCF_046866305.1 Octopus bimaculoides | reverse complement strand
TGTTGAGGCAAGTGAAATCAAAATCGAACAAAATTTGACGACTGGCACCCATGCCAACGTCTCTTTCACTGTTGGGGCAAGCGAAAGCGAAATCGTGATGGCACCTGTACCAGTGGAGGATTAAGAGCACTGTCCGAGCATGATCGTTGCCAGTGCCGCAGGACTGGCTCCTGTGCAGGTGGGACATAAAATACACCATTTTGAGCGTGGCCGTTGCCAGTACAGCCTGACTGGCATGTAAAAGCACCCACTACACTTTCGGAGTGGTTGGCGTTAGGAAGGGCATCCAGCTGTAGAAACTCTGCCAGATCAGATTGGAGCCTGGTGCAGCCATCTGGCTCGCCAGTCCTCAGTCAAACCATCCAAACTATGCCAGCATGGGAAGCGGAGGTTAAACGACGACGACGATGATGATGATGATTTATATATATATATATATATATATATATATATATATATACACACACACATATATATTAGATAAACTTGTAAGATAAGGACGAAACAAAGTGAGATGAGATACAAATTAAATGTGATGAAATACAATGTGAGATAAACTACAAAAACAAAATAGAGCAACAGTTGGAGTTTTACCTTACATTTCAATATTTCATGATTATAACTTCTTCAAGACACGTGGAGAAATGAGGGATAGAATAAGTAGTCACTCAGAAATGTTGGGGAGGATGTGCAGCATCGTGTTGTAATAATAACCAGTCGGCTTTGTGTAACTCTTTTCTACTGTTTAGATTTAGTCTTAGCGGGTTAATAAGGAGGGCCTTCCTGATCTGCAGGGAGGGACTTAACATCATGGGGTGCACACCATCTGATTGCTCCAACAGTAACTTCAAAATGTGCTCATGGCCTTATTTGGTATACAAGGTAGTCTGCTGTAAATGGGGTGAAACCTACATTGGGAGCACTGCCAGAAAACTGCACATTTGCATCAAGGAACACATACCTAAAACCACTTGAATCTGCAAGTATCCACAGAAGTGCCAGACCCAGGATTTCACAGTGGCCATCAGGGTCACTCAACATAATACAAACAATCTTAGAATCAAGGTGGCCCTTCTTATTAACAAGCTGAAACAACAGAAAAGAGATACACAAAGATAACTGGCTATTATAACAACATATGTCTGCACACGTTACCATCTGTCTCAATATATCTGAGCAATGACTTATTCTATCCCTTATTTCTCCACGTGTCCTGAGGAAGGGATCATAACCCCAAAATTTTGAAATATAAGGTAAAACTCCATCTGTTCTGTTTTCATGTTTGTAGTTTACTTTGTATTTTATCTCTTGTTGTTTCGGCCTTATCTTACAAGTTCATCTAATGTAGTATATCACACAATGCTTCACTCTAGCTATTCTATATATATATATATGTTTGTGTGTATATATATAGGCGCAGGAGTGACTGTGTGGTAAGTAGCTTGCTTACCAACCACATGGTTCCGGGTTCAAGTCCCACTGCGTGGCACCTTGGGCAAGTGTCTTCTATGATAACCTCGGACTGACCAAAGCCTTGCGAGTGAATTTGGTAGACGGAAACTGAAAGAAGCCCATCGTATATATGTATATATATGTGTATATGTTTGTCCCCCTAGCATTGCTTGACACCCGATGCTGGTGTATTTATGTCCCGTCACTTAGCGGTTCAGCAAAAGAGACCGATAGAAAAAGTACTGGGCTTACAAAGAATAAGTCCTGGGGTCGATTTGCTCGACTAAAGGCGGTGCTCCAGCATAGCCACAGTCAAATGACTGAAACAAATAAAAGAGTATATACATACACACACATCCAACATATACAAAAGACTTCTTTCGGTTTCTGCTAACCAAATCTACTCACAAGGCTTTGGTCTGCCTAAGATATTTGCCTATGGTGCCATGTGGTGGAACTGAACCTAAAGCCACATGAAGCTACACAGTAGTAGGAGAAGGAGTTCATCACTGAATGTGGAACACTTGAGGAAGTTGGGAAGATATAAGGAAATATGACCTGTTGATGAAGAACATGAATTCAAATGAGAGATGGAGCAGAAGTGTGCCAAGAGCATGACGAGTATGGAAGACATCGATGTATATAGGAGAGAGATGGGTGCATGGATATGAGTATGTGACACAAATGGACACAGAGTGTTGGGTAAAATATAGTATTATGTGCCATCAGTGAAAAGTAATCGTAGAAATGTATTGGTAATGACAGCTACAGAGAGATATACAAAGCACTTTCTAGGCTGAAAGTTATTTTTCCTTTGAAGCATTTGTGAAAAGGATACGGTCAACAGAAGGATGAAAATCCAGGAACCAAGAAAACCTCCCAAAATGGTGAAATATTCGGTTGATCCAAGCTGATTGCGGAACATCTGCATTCCAGCAAACAATAATACTGTAAGTGTTGAGGATAAAAAGCAGGAAGATCCAACAGAAACAGCTGGAAAAAATAAACAAATCTTAATTATATACAAAAATTCTACCAACAAAATAGTATTTTTAAGAATTTCTTTGAACATCCATTATATGCAAAAGAAGCAGTATTAGATTAAAATAGGTACATGTGTATCGTATTTAATGCAAATATTGGGTCATCCCATAAATAATGCCGGTTTTTAAAACTTCTTTTATTTTTCAAAATTAAGATAAACAAAGTTCTTTTTTAATCTAAAATATACTCTCTTTCATTTTCTACAATGCTCTTCCATCTATCTGGTAGACTTGCAAGGCCCCTCTTCCAAAATTCACTTGTCCGTGATGAAAAATAC
The DNA here is from genome assembly GCF_046866305.1 of Octopus bimaculoides. Lineage (NCBI taxonomy): Eukaryota > Metazoa > Mollusca > Cephalopoda > Octopoda > Octopodidae > Octopus > Octopus bimaculoides. Next base: position 72,987,034 of record NC_142929.1, on the reverse strand, counting down.
TCCTCCAGTACTGTTCTGACCTTGTCTACAGAATTCATATTTTTTCTGTCCAAATGATTTTGAAGACTATAGAATAAATGAAAATCAGATGGGGCAATATCCGGCAAATATGGTGGTTGGGGCATGGTTTCCCATTCAAACTGCTCCAGCCTTTGGAATGTGCATTATCCTGATAGAAGAAGACCTGTCATCTTAAAACCACTCAAGCTGCTCACAGCAGATCTCCTTTGTCATTGTCTGTTATCATATCCCACCAAACAGATAACACATTACGTGGATAAAACCTTTAGCCTGGGGTGCCGGTGTTTCTCCTTTCCCTATCCAGTCTTTGGCACTTGACATTTTTAGAGAACCCATTTCTTGTCACCAGTCACTATTTAGTCCAAAAAAAGGTGTTCATTTGTGAGACATGATAGCAAAGAAGAGCACACATTCACTCTCTGCATGTGATTAGACTCGGAAAGTTTGTGAGAAACCCACTGACCCAATTTGCTAACTTTTCCGATGGCATACAGGTGGCAATGAATGGTTGAATGACCAAATCCAATCTTCTCTGCTAGTTCCTCAACAATTATGATGGGATTTTGTTCTACCAGGGTTTGCAGGATGTCGTCATTGAGCTCTACAGATTTTCCAGGATGAGGTTCATCTTCTAGGCTGTAGTTTCAGGCTCGGAATTTCTGGAACCACTGTTGACACTGGCTCACGCCTATTGTCCAATCCCCAGATACTACATTAATATTCCTTGCACTTTTTATTGCATTGTTGCCTTTATTGAACTCATAAAGCAAAATATGCCAAATATGTTCTTTTGCCACTTCCATTATAGCTTTGAAAAAATAACTGTTAAAATCGAATTTGCACTAAGAATAAGTACAAGATAGAATGTATCTGCTTTCATAGCAAGTTGATGCAGGTAGTTTATCCCATCTCTCACTGACTTTTAGTTCATGTAATTGAAAAAATTGCATTATTTATGGGACGATCCAATACATTGCAAATAGTCAAGCAGTATTAGAATAAAATTGCAATATGTGTATCATACTCAATGCAGACACATCATGAAGAAGCAGTAGTATTAGATTAAAATAGTCATCTGCATAGCATATTTAATGAAGATACATAATATGCAGCAATATTGGATTAAAGTTATATACTGCAGTGAATTTTCCTATTTCTGATATATGACTATTTCCATCAAGATCTTTGTTATTTCATATTCTATATTTTTATCCATGCTTGCATGGATCAGATGAGATTTGCTCAAGCAGATTTTGTACAATCAGCTGCTTTTACTGTCACTAATTTTCACCTGTAATATTTCCGCAAATATAGACATATTTCAATGGAAGATTGCAAGTAAATGTCACTGTTGTGACATACTGATGTTTATCTTCATTTCTGACTGTATACACATCTACACAAATACCAGCACACATAGACAAACAGACAACTATACATATATTTGTATACATACATATACACACACTAACATGTTTATATACATACTTGAATAAGACAGGGAAAGCCCCCGACCCATCAGGAATCACTGCAGAGATGCTCAAAATATCTGGCAGTGTTGGCTACAGCCTAGTCACCCGTATTACAAAACAGGTGATACACGAAGGAGTCATACCCAATGACTGGTGTAGCAGCACCATAGTCAACTGCTACAAAGGTAAAGGTGATGCTTTAGATACAAATAATTACAGAGGCATCAAGCTGTTAGATCAGGTTATGAAAGTTACGGAGAGGGTCATAGCCCAACTAATTAGGGAGCGAATCAATTTAGATGAGATGCAGTTTGGGTTCGTGCCAGGTAAAAGCACTACTGATGCCATATTTCTAGTAAGACAGCTGCAGGAGAAATACCTAGCCAAGGATAAACCTCTGTACCTGGCCTTCGTTGACATGGAGAAAGCCTTTGACAGGGTCCCCCGATCCCTTATCTGGTGATCAATGAGGAAACTTGGGATAGAAGAATGGTTAGTGAGAGCTGTGCGAGCCATGTACAGAGATGCTGTCAGTAAGGTGAGGGTTGGAAATGAGTACAGTAATGAATTCCGGGTAGAGGTAGGGGTCCACCAAGGTTCCGTCCTCAGCCCCCTCCTATTTATCATAGTCCTCCAGGCGATCACAGAGGAATTCAAGACAGGTTGCCCCTGGGAGCTCCTCTATGCTGATGACCTTGCACTAATTGCAGAGTCACTATCAGAACTAGAGGAGAAGTTTCAGGTGTGGAAGCAAGGACTAGAATCGAAGGGCCTTCGAGTCAACCTAGCAAAAACCAAAATCCTAATAAGTAGGACGGTAGATAAAACACAAACCCCTTCAGGTAGATGGCCCTGCTCAGTATGTAGAAAAGGAGTAGGTAGTAACTCTATAAGATGTACCCGGTGCAAGCTATGGACACATAAGAGGTGCAGCAATATCAAAGGCAGATTAACTACGAAGTTAGTTCAGGTGCAATAAACACTGTAAACAACTTCTATCTCATTCCAGGGAGAATTACTAGAGGTAGTCGATAGCTTCCGCTATCTGGGTGACCAAGTTAGTAGTGGGGGCGGGTGCGCTGAAAGTGTAGCTGCTAGAATAAAAATAGCCTGGGCAAAGTTTAGGGAGCTCTTACCTCTGCTGGCAACAAAGGGACTCTCACTCAGAGTAAAAGGCAGACTGTATGACGCATGTGTACGAACAACCATGCTACATGGCAGTGAAACATGGGCTGTGACTGCTGAGGACATGCGTAAGCTCGCAAGGAATGAAGCCAGTATGCTCCGCTGGATGTGTAATGTCAATGTGCATACCCGTGGAAGAGGTAGGCCCAGGAAGACCTGGGCTGAGGTGGTGAGGCAAGACCTTCGAACATTGGGCCTCACCGAGGCGATGACTACTGACCGAGACCTTTGGAAATGTGCTGTGCATGAGAAGACCCGGCAAGCCAAGTGAGATCGTTGCCAGTGCCCCTGGACTGGCTCTTGTGCGGGTGGCACATAAGATGCACCATTTTGAGCGTGACCGTTGCCAGTACCGCCTGACTGGCCTTCATAGGGTTTTCGAGCGAGATCGTTGCCAGTGCCCCTGGACCGGCTCTTGTGCGGGTGGCACATAAAAGACACCATTTCGAGCGTGGCCGTTGCCAGTACCGCCTGACTGGCCTTCGTGCGGGTGACACGTAAAAGCACCCACTACACTCTCTGAGTGGTTGGCGTTATGAAGGGCATCTAGCTGTAGAAACTCTGCCAAATTAGATTGGAGCCTGGTGTTGCCATCTGGTTTCACCAGTCCTCAGTCAAATCGTCCAACCCATGCTAGCATGGAAAGCGGACGTTAAACGATGATGATGATGATGATGATAGTACCATACATGCACATCTATAGACATGACTGAATAGAAAATATCTACACTCATACTTAATATACATTGAAGGCCAAGGCTGGCCTTTGTTGTGGTGGTTAACAGTATTGCAGGGACTGTAACTTAACTATCTCTGCTGTGCCTGGACTATTTCCTGAAGTAAGTGCCTAGCCCCAACTATACTTACCATCTCTCTACTCATGGATACATGATGAAGGAAAGACAAGTCAATACATTAACAGTATCCGTGGAGTCACAGTAGATACCAGATATTGGTAGAGTATAACCATACATATCTGCCTTAGGGTCCTTCCCTCCAGATTTATTATAGTGATATACTCCTCCAGTCTTTTTTCAAATGCTCAATAAATGACCCCACAAGGCAGCAGGGGTTGATTATTATTCTAGGCATGGCTTGTGCAGAGCCAGTCCCAGTCTCTCATCCTTTAAACTTGTGGTCTGGTGCAATGAGTGCCACAAGCCCAGTAGCTGTCAGGATGCAGTGTTTGAATGGATTACCTTCTCTTAGATGAGCAGCTAGAGTTGAAGGACCTTATCTGCTCTGGGTTCACTGAGGTGTCTGTGAGTGACTTTCTTCTGTGACATGGTAAGTAACTCATGGTTGGAACCTTGAAAGATGCTACTACTCCATGTGTGTGTAAACCTGGGAACAATAGTGGCTCAGGGGTGATTCCACACTCCTCAAGACCCTGGAATTCCTGAATCAGGGCTCCACTACTGGATGCAGTTTAAAGTCATAGCCAGGACATAACAAGGCTATACAAACCATTAAACCCATTAACATTTAAACCAGCCATTTCCAGCCCAAATATTCTATCTGTTTTAAGTTAAAACTGACAAGATCCAACCTCTCACACCTCCCCTACAATGTCATTCTAAAAATATACAATCACATCCAGGAAATTTTGAAGCCTTGAGATAATGCATGATTAATTCAAAACAATGTGAATAAATAAGCAACATATTGGACAAAGAAATCTGAATGCTAAAGGGTAAAATATATAAATCCTGCTGAGGTAAATTTTGCCTTTCATCCATCTAGAACAGGGGTTTTCAAACTTTTTGACTTTACCTTAGGGACTTTACCTTAGGGACCCCCTTATAAACGCTTATGAAATTTATACATAAATATTTGCTTAAAATAACATATATTTTTACATTTATTTATTTAACAGTATTTAAAAAATAGGTTTATTGTCAATTAAAAGATTTCGCTTAAAAAACATATATAAAATCAAATTGCCCATAAAAAATATTTGCTGTCCACGGAACCCCTGTGGTCCGCGGAACACAGTTTGAAAACCCCTGATCTAGAATCAATAGGAAAAATACCTGTCTTGGGCGGTAAACTGACAGAAATGTTAGAACTTTGTGGTAGTTGTTCTGGTTCTTTGCATTTTGACTTCAAATCCTTCTGTAACCTGTAGCTCACTTGCTTGGTTTAAAATCTCCAGCTGATCTTTAGGTACCTTTAGATCAGTGTTTCTCAACCATTTTTTACCCATGGATTCCTTTAATTCCTAATTTACTAGGGTGGACCCTCAGAGCCGTTCAATGCTTAAAAAATTTCTTTTATATTTTTATAATTAAATATGATTAGGTATTGTATTAAAAATTAAAATATTCTATGTATTGCAGAAGTATAACGAATTTATTGTACATACATTTTAACAACCAACTCCTATATGGACCCCAATTGAGAACCGGCCATGCCTCCAGTTTGAGGATACTTTCCTCCTTCCCAGTCTCTCTCACTTACTTTAGAGACCCTGTAAAGGGTCGCGGGCACTACCCCTTTCTTTTTACTAAAAGATCAACACTCATAAATACAATTATATACGTATTAGCATAGAGATACGTCTAAAGACACACATACCTGAATTCATATGCATTAATACATATGCACACGCAAACCGATAGATACACAAGAGTACACACACACTATACATCTATACCTAAATACACACGCATCTATAAACATGAACGCTACGTAGACCCACATATATCTACACATCTCTTTCCATTGAGTACACGTCTGCTGCGTTAAGAAACTTAGGCGATGCTTTATATATATATATACACACTACACACTCACTGTAATTCAATATGTACAATCAATTTATGTTATAAGATTCTATAGTAGCCAGAGAAATGTAATGAATGGAACAAAGTAAATAACGGTTTCAAATTTTGGCACAAGGCCAGCAATTTTAGGACAGGAGGTAAGTGGAAACCTCGAGCCCAGTGCTCAACTGGAAAGTTTTAACGACCCCGAAAGGATGAAAGGCAAAGACTTACCTCGGTGGAATCTGAACTTCGAACGTAAAGCGCCGGAAGAAATTCCGCTAAGAATTTCATCCAACGTGCAAACGATTCTACTAGCTCATCGTGTCAAACATTAAAAATGGAACTTTTTAATTAACATCACAGTCGTAAATATATCTGACTGCTTCAGATTAAAAGCTGAACACTATGAATGCATCGACATTATACTACATTTGTTATACATTAAACTGAATATATATATATATATATATATATATAACTACATAAGATAGTTGTTGTTTAGCCACATGTCAGTCTGGATGCAACAAGCCTATTTATGATCGAAAGCCTTTCATTCGTGAGTATCCAATTTCCCCCCACCCCACAAACATGTGAATCAAAGACTGTCCCATTAAACGTGTTCTTCCTGTTTCAATACAGTAGGTAGCGATATAAGGGGAAATTTAACTGCTGCTTCTACCAGACAGAGCGATCACGTAGATGTTGGTTTAAAATATAGGTGCGTATATAAGTGAAGGGCCTATGATCCAAAGCATTTGAATTCTAGCAGTGTTAATCCCATTTTTTACACCCAGATATCGAAGACTAAATATCCAAAATGTAGTTTCTGTTTTAATAGAGTGTGATATAAGGGAAAATTGGTTGCTAATTCTAGCAGGTCGAAACTCTGATGCTGGTTCAAAATACAGGCGTGGATGAACGACAACACGACAAAATCAGTGAAAAGAACAACGATAATAAAGACAGTCAGGTAAAACAACATCTTACTCATTATATCAAAAGATATTTTAAAATACAAAAGGAAATAAAATTAAATTAACAATTAAAGATAGAAATATGTTCGTACTTGCTTTCTTACCCATTTTTGAAGAGAATCGTGTGCTGGCGTGGCAACCGGAAGAACGAATCTATTGCTACAACTTCCTGTGTATACAACGTTGTTGATATCAGAGTTGCCGGTTGACTTCCGTTTGTCCTTTGACCTCGTTTGTATATAATCGAAGATGTTGGACAGGTCTCGATTTTGATTATTTATTGATAGATTTCATTTTTATGTTCTTTTTTTCTTTTCTTTCGTAAATGAAGTAAGATATGATTGAGAGAGAGAGAGAAAAGCTAATATGATGCAAGAGCGTTGTAGCGTGTTTGAAGTATGGTCATATAGAACGAAGACAGAGTGCGTGTTACAATCAGAAAAGGACTTAGTTTAATAACCTTTATATATTTCAAGCACAAAAGTTCATTATCAGAAGTGAACGGTCAAGATATATGAGTCTATACAGTACTGGTTCTGGCTTCAAATATAAAAAGGTTATTTAACTTTTTCCTTTTTGCACCATCATTCATGGTCTAGAGGTGAGTTTACACCCATATTGTTTATAAGGAGAATATCTTCTCTCAAAACAACTTGTGCAGCGAATTGTCTTGTCCGAGTACTCATTAACATGTTAAATAAGACTGTACACAATAATTGTTTACACTTCTAAGTGTGTAACTCGGTTTCCATCACCGCTGGCATATCTTTTGATCCACGTGTGTCATTAACACATAAAGCGCGACGGGCTACAGGTCGACAGGCCACGATCATGGCCCAGGTAGATGCATTTAATTTATGGGCGTTTGTTGGGGTCTAATGTCACTCAAACGCTCCGATACCCCTCAGAATGCAAGAGGACTAATAGTTCAACTAATGACTTTTCAGGTGATGTAAAACTTGCTACCATTATATACTAAGAAGATATTTAAACTATTTTTTGTTTTTTATGTGTGCATGGTAGTCTCATTTTCATAAAATGTGCTCAGCATTCCATGCTATGTAAGTGCAAATCCCAGCGCTTTATGGGCTAATGCATTTGAGGAAGTCATGAACGGCCCGTGATATCACCACCACCCCCCACTTCACTATAAATGAAAGTAAAAGTCATTTTTCTGATGTAAATATTTCAGTTGCTGCTTCGTGGTTCAAGACATTCTCTCTATCTCAACTCCAAGTTAAAAGTCGAGATGATAGCCTTTCAGAAATGAAAATTAAATACTGTGAAGTACCCGCTAATTTATGAGTTCAAATCCTAGCGGAGTTGACTCTGCCTTTCATCTATCCGGATCAATGATTACCGCACTGATGTCACTGCCCTCACCGGAGATCTTTCCGAATTCATGGGTACAATCCTCATCTTTGAGCCAAAACGAACGTGAAACTAAATATCGGTATCTGCAATAGACACGAAGCCTCAAAGGTTAGTTTATTAAATTGACTTCAGTACTTGACTAGTGCTTTATTTTTACCGACCACGGTAGGATGAAAGGTAGAGTTGATTTATGCGGATTTGAATTCAGCACGTAAAAAGAGTCAGGCATTTCGTTTGATGCTCCAACAATTATGCGAATTCACTGGTGTATCCATAATAAGGGAAATAACTTCAATGTTATTTTATCCTTAAATGTTTAAGTCCCTTATTTTCGAGAAATTAGTTGGTTTAATAAAGTTGTGGTTTTAATTTGTGTTATTGAATTACAAGGGAGGACAACACGATATAATTCTCTGTTAGCGAATTAAATGTCTCAATTTGTTTCGATTCATTGCGTTCTGAGTTCAAACCCCACTGAAATCAAACTTTGCCTTTCATTATTCCGGATCATTAAAGAAAAAGAAGAAAAAAAATGCCAATCCAGACTAAGGATTGGTGGATCTATTACAGGGTCGGACAAAATGACTTGTGGTATCTGTCCTGTCTTTTGAGTTCCGACAGCGACGTTTGTGACAACACTGGTGTGGAGTTATTTGTGTCTAAGTCTGTGGGTTTGCTCTTGGGTAAACATCTGTGGCATGAAGAGAGACTTGTATGTAAGGGTAACAACCAGTTTTGTTAGAAATAAAAAACTTTTGTCTTTCCCAACACATATGTGCAGACACGTGGTCAGGATTGACTAATGGAAGCCCCTAAATGCGCACCTATGATTTAGAAGTTTATTTCGCTGACTGGCGGCAGCTTAAACAAGTGTCTTCTGCCATAGCTTCGGCTTCACCAGAGTCTTTATAAGATCCGGATGGGTATGAGGCGTTTGGGCACAGCTGTTTTGGCCCTACTTATTTGGTCGCTGATTAATTTGACATCAGACACTTTAATTTCTCCACTCCACCCCACCTTTCTAGCTATATATGTATATTTCTGCGCGTACCTGTTAGCTTCCAGTGTCAAAAAGTATTGTCTCCAAAAGAGGCTGAATGTCTAGTCAGTCAGCCTTGTGAAATCGTTAGCGTCCAAACAGCTGCGCCCAGTCGTCCCATTCCGCTTCCTGTTGCGCTGTACATGTTCGTCTGGTTTAAATCACCAATGACCCATCACTTAGAAAAAGAAACAAAATTCAGGCCATGTGTTTCATACGAAGTTTACTTCATCAATTTCCACTGCTTCTTAATGTGATTTGTGATTTCTTACTCGCCAGTCGTACAAAAATAAGTCTTGGATTCTGGCTTTCGTCTTCCGACTAAGCTTCAAGAAGAAAAACGGTGGCAGTCAACATAAAAACGCTTACTGACACAAGGGAGGAAGTTTTTCTTTCAAAATATGTATTCTTTATCATAAGAGAAGTTTTGGCTTCTAGGAATTAATGCTCTCTTTTTCTCTCTATATCTCTCTCTTTCACACACACACACACACTGCATACACAAACTCACATACGCGTGCACGCGCATAAACGTGATTCCTCTCACAGACAATACTAGAATATAGCTTATAAATAGAAAGTTAAGGAAGGTAACTCTATATATATTCTTATCTCCCTTAGTTCTCTTCATTTAAGTTCAGTCAGTATAACTAACATATCTCGTTTTTATTACTCTTTATTACCAACACCAACTCTCTACAGTCTCCCGGCCCTTCAAAATTAAAAGCGTTTTAGTCGTAACTGTCCTGTCGTTTTGTGTATCAGGCACTTCGTTATCTCTTATGTTCGTTTTTATTTAAGTCGGTATTGAGGGAGATTTGGCTGCCATTTTCAGTGGGCAACTCTTTAGCCTGATATTTTACTTCGCAAAACAATCACTACCACTTCAACACATTACACAGTGCTAGGACTTTTAGTCACTCGTGCGAAATGCTCTTCGAAGCTGCTTCGTCGTCTTTTCACACTCAGAATTGTCGAAGTATGGAATAATCTATCTGCTTCAGTTGTTAACTGTCTGGACATGGCTTCCTTCAAAAATTCCATGCTTCCCGAAATTCACCAATACTACTCTTAACATGTCTATGCACCCTTTTTTCTTCGTGACTCTTTTACTGTTCACTTTTCTACCCTTCTCTGTTTATTCTGTGTGCTATGCATGTACTTCTAGCTTTCATTGCTGTCTTTTTTTTTACTTGACTTATGATGTCCTGCTCCCTCTTTCACCATTTGGATTGTTAGGTTGAATCGTCAGCGTGCTACTATTAGTCAAGAAATCATTCAAGAGAAAGTGTTGTCTTTGTTTGATGACCTGAAGAAAAAAATATAGAGATGAGAAAGATGTAGAGTTCAAGGTAAGTCAATGATGGTTCATGAGATTTAAGGAGCAAAGAAGTTATCACTCCATTAAGAAGTAAGGTGAAAGTGCATCAGCTGATGAACAGGCAGCAGCGGAATTTCCTAATGCATTTGTAGTAACGCTGTGCGCATGCGTAGTCTCACGCATGCGTGGAATTCAACAACCAAGCTTTCCCGCTTCATTCTGTCTCTTTCTTGCTGGCCAGCGATTGAGCAAGGACATGTTTAGCTGTCTCTCTCCATCTTTCGAACTTACGCTAGACAGCTCGCTCACATCTACATACCAACAACCATGCTCACACACACAGAAGACGTCTCAACAAACAAGAGCTAAAGATGTATATATATTCCACCTTAAATAAATGTTGTTATGTTGATAGTCTGGAGTTCAGCGTTCCGTTAATTCATAATTTTATATAGGAAAGTCAGGTATACATCTAATGATGTATAACCCACTTTCCAATACATTAAAGAAAATCATCGAAGAAAATGGGTTTTATTCCGAACAGATTTTTAACGGATGAAACTGGATTGTATTGAAAAAAATTGACAGACCGTTCATTCATTTCCCAGGAGGAGAAAACTATTCCAGGTCCAAAAGAACGTGTGACCATTATGTTGGGAAATAACTGTACAGGAGATTTTTTTAAGTTGAAGCCATTGCTTGTGTATCATGCACACAATCCCCGTGCCCTGAAGAACATACCCAAGACATCTCTTCCTGTTATATAGATGGCTAATTCAAAAGCATGGGTTACTGTTGTTGTTTTGGTGGTTCATATCGTGGATGTAGATGGCTGTGGATCATCGACATCAACAACTGACTCTGGTTGTTCTTGTTAGATGCGCTTAAAAACCGGTTGAGAGTTCCTTGAACTGTCTTCTTCCTTTCGTCAAGGATTATATTATAAGGAGCAAAAGCTTCGTGACAAGCCCCCATAATCTTGGAAAAGCGTTGAGTATTTGAATCTATGTCTTCGAACATAGAAAGACCTTTTTCGATATATGCAAATGCTTGCTGCATTTTCTTAATGGTAAAGTGACGTGGCTCACGATATGAACCACCAAATTGTATGTACGTATTGGTAAATTTTTAATAATTTAATTTTTTTTTACTATTACAAAATAATAATAATTACTGAATTTATTTTTTAAGCTTAAAAAAGGCTTTTATTTTACCCATGTCTTATTGCAAACCGCATTCATAAATAAAGCGTCCGCGATGTACGGTAAACATAAACACCGCCAAACTGTATTCGTAAATTTAGATTACTTTTTTTTTTTTTTTTGCCCTAAATTCGGCCTAGCCTAGCCTAGAGACAAGTTAATTCGACTTAGTCGTTTTTCGACGTAAGTCGAGTCTCCTGGAACAAATTAACGACGTAGGGTGAGGTATGCCTGTACTGCACATATTCATTACTAAAAATATTTTTAAGGTACAATTATGCATCAGAAGAAACATTTTATGCGCGTGATTTATGACGTAGTCGTTATTTTGGTAGCGGCGGCGGTAGCAGCAGCAGCAGCAATGGTAGTGGTTATATAGTTCAGGTCATCGACCGATTGACGAGACGTGACCCGCACAGGCATGCTTCAAGTTAAATACCACTTCCTTTGTCTAGCCGAGGACTATACTTCGCGATCTGGTATGCTGTTGGGAGGAATACTTATACAGCATAGGCAGTATGAATCTAGTGAAGTCGAGTGACCTAGTGGTTAGGATGGTGCACTCACAATCGTGGTTTCGATTCTCGGACCGGGCGGTGCAGTGTGTTATGTTCTTCAGTAAAACACTTCATTTCACGCTGCTTCAATGCACTCGGCTGTGAATGTGTAGCCCCTGCGACAGATTGGCATCCCGTTTAGGAGGAAATGTGAGTTCGGTCATGGAGATTGAATAACCGGCTTTACGGTTCCTATGACTCGAAATGCTCAGTTGTTGTGTGGGGGGGGGGGTAGAGATGGTGATGATGGTGGTGACGGTCATGGTGATCATGATGGCGATGATGATGAATGGTGAGTCTGGGCAGGTTTACTATAAGCAGGAAACTCTCCTCAAGCTGAGACTTGATTCCTAGTCATAGATATTTCACGTTCAGAAACGATATAAGCATCATAGCCCCCAATTCCCTATACAGTAATGCTTCGATATACGAGTTAATGTGTTCCCGGAGACTGCTCGTAAAGCGAAAACTCGCAAAACGGAGCAATAATTTCCAATAGTAGTAATGTTATAAATCGTAATTCGTTCCCAGAAAATATTTTACCTATAAAATTTATCATACTCGTAAATAAATGGCAATAAAACAAGAGTAGAATGTAAAGAATATTTTATGTAAAATAAAAGGAATGTCAAGATCATTTACAATAAAAAATATTATTATTATAATTGTTTTCTGAATCACTTTCACTCGCACTAGACTGGCACACATCATCACTTTTGGACGCGATTGCCGATTCACAAGCACTCGTAGACGGACTTGTAGATTTCTTTTTAAAAACAAGTCTAGAGTTGTTTGCTAAGAAGAAGCTTTTCTTCACTCTCAATAAATTTCTCGCTAACACGCAGAAGCTTTTGTTATGGTTGTAGAAACTTTTGCACTTCGTTCAAAATTTGGATCTTGTGCTTGAAAAATACAACTCGTAAACCTGGAGTCTCGTAAAGTGAGGCATTACTGTATTCTTTTCATGAAATACTGAAATTTGGTTTCTGTCTCTCAATATCAAGTATTTAAACTATCCTTTCAATCACAGATACAGCCAAAAAACTAAAAGGTTTCACCCATAGGCTTCAAAGTTTGGCTCAATGCCACATTGTAGTAGCAGTTGTGATGGGTAACGTAAAATCGATTGAATAAATTCCGATATATTTATCAATTTATAAAAAAAGAAATAAGTCGGTGATGTTATTAAACTTCTTTCCTACTACGACAATGACCACCGCCACCACCATTACTTCTACTACTACTACTACTACTACTACCACCACCACCACTCCTACAATTACTACTACAACTATTACTACCACCACTACCACTACTACTACTTGTTACTTGTCATCGTCGTTATCGTTTAGCCCAAGATCAGCTCTGCTCAAACAGACCTTTGATCAAATGAGATATCTTTTTGTGAGATATCGTTAATGCGTTGGAGAAAATGCCTTGCAGTATTACCTCTAACTCTCTCCACTCGTGTTTAAATTCAGCCACCGAGGCCCGCTTTGCCTTTCATCTTTTAATAATAATAATTAATTCGTTTTATTGGCCACAAGGGCTAATATCAATTAAAGACATATAAGGACAAAGACAGGACGAAGGTTACAAAAGGTTTTGTCCGAAAAGGTAGGAAAGTTCGTCTAAACAGAGGAAGAAAACGGAGAAAGATATAATAAATAAATAGATAAATAAATAAGTAGAACTCCCAAAGGGGGAAAGCAATCCATGATGATGGATTGGTGTAACGCTCCCTTTTTTAAGTATTTGTTATGCCTAGCGGCCACTTGAGTGGTGAGTGAATTATCACGACTAAACCAACTTAACATGGATGATGATTTATAAATTTTACTAAAAAAAAATGGATTGTATAAGCTTTTAACAGTGGAATAATAAAAAAAATTGTTTTGTGTCTGGGGAGAGTCATATTATCTTAATGCTTTATTATTTAACACGCTCATCAATAAAGACAAAACTTGTAAATTTTCTCTATACATTGCAAGTTAATGACTGCCCTGTGCCTGGTGAAATCTAGCTAAATTTTCTATATCAGGTTCAATGTGAGTCAAAAGAAGTCGTAAGTCTCCTTGACATATTGCAAATTATTTCGTTGTTTATATAAGTACTACTATGTGCAAACTTTAGTATGTTAATTATGTTTCCTCACTGCCCCCCTCGACATGCTCGGAGTCCCCATGGTGGCGGTGCCGCCCAAGTTGAGAACCTCTATGATACGAACAAGCTTAATCAAATCATTGATTAGATCTAATTTTTTTTTTCTCACATTAGTACTTTTTGTATTTCAGAATTATGATTGCTTGTCAAGTGACTTAATCTGAGAACGTTTATTCAAACTGAAACAAGTTAGTCATTAAAAAAAAAATACGTTGCTGTGGTGATGCAGACATGGCTGTCTTGTTAAGTTCGCCTTGTAATCACATAATTTCAAGTTCAGTTCCAATGCATGGTGCTTTGAGAAAATTCCTTTACAATAGACCCGAATCAACCCAGTACCTTGTGAGTGAATTTGGTTAACGAGGGAAACCTATCGTATGTATATGTGTGTGTAAAAATTAACACTTCCTTCTCCAAGCCAAGATTCGAAACCGAATCCAAGAATTCTCGGTCGTCCAAACCACCACAATCAACAGGCGGGAAAACAGGTTTTCTTTGTCCTGTCAAAAAGTGATTGATCAACTCCTTTTAACCTTTTAACTTCAGGCGGAGTTCAAATGGACAGGAGCTGACCTATTTAGGTACAGACTCTGCTGTAGTATGTCTGTCCTTCTAGCTGCCACGATTCTTATAAATTCAGTGGTCAACAAGACAGAGGGAGAGAAGGCCCTATGCAGCCAAACGAGGAAGGTTTACAACACGACAGCTTTTCTCAGAGACCAGAGCAATGTTCGAAGTTCTGCGGTAGACTACTGTATCAGATGACTACATACATACACACACAAACATATATTCAATTGTGACATATCATTTCCACAGATGTACCCTGTTTCTATTTCTAGCAACTCGTGGCAGTTGTCAACATTTTGCATGTAGTGAAGAATTATGTGTACCAACGACAAATTATTTTTAATTATGAATCCATTCACTCATTTGTTTACTTCAAAGGCATACACATTCCTTTTGCATCTGTTTTCCATGATACTCACCTAACCACTACACATACGGATGTTTTGTGCATGCGATCGGGAATTTCAATCAAGCAGCACTTTCCTGTATCCCTTTCTTCTGCACCAAACACACAGTATCCGTTATGCCACTCTCCTCGGTAATATTTCCGATGCATATACTTCCATTCATTTATTTCCACAATAATCTGACACCCTGCAGCATCCACTCCACCGAGTTGTGGGTGTGCTCGCAAATGCTACGTCTCTCAAGAAATTACACCAACAAACCGCAGTATTATATTTGCAGCACAAAATCATTTCGTTTTGCGAATAGTCTCTTACCTACATATACATTAGCTGAATTGTGATGGGTAGAGTCAAATGACTTTCTCAAAAAGTTCATATAGTCCTAGTAAATTCACAGGAACAATGTCACCTCCCCGTCCGTTATTTCTCATCCCCGGCATGTAACTGTGTTGGCTAACATGCAAGCCATCAAATGGTTTTGTCAGTAGTGCTCGTTGCTGGGTATGGTATGTTTGTACGGTGTACCTCAGCTGCTATTTGTGAAAAAGCAGTAGAGGTCTAGAATTTATTGTACATGTAGGTGCATGTGGACTGGCATAACGAGGGAGTTTTTTTCATGAAATTTTAGGGTGTCAGTGTTGTCACTTCGGGTGGGGGGGATATTTTACTTTCACTATTTCACGACGGTAAACTTCATGTTAACCCTATAGTGGATTTAACGAAGGTTAATGACTTTCCGACAACAGTGTGGAGGCTTAGAAATCCTAGGTTAGTGTCCGATGTGCTGTAAGAACACTGGAAGTGAAGTACCCATTAGCTTTTGTTAAAGCATGTTCTTTAGAGGAGGGCATTATTGTGTCCACAACTAAACCGGTGGAATTATTGGACGGACGGGCTGGGTTCCACAGCCAGCTCCGAGCTTAAACCTTCACTTCCTTTGAATGCCAGTTAAGAGGCAAATGCTGAAGGAAAAGTAACTGATTAGAAAAATAACTCATTTAAAGTAAATATATAAATTGAAGTACGAATTTAAAACAAACGCACTTTCCGGGGGGGGGGGGGAAGCAATGTTTATGATTTTATCTATAAAAGATAGGCTAAGATAGTTACATTCTCTACATCACTTCCATTTGATTATTTGCGCATTTTTACGAAGCTTTACTCGAACTATCCTCTAAATTGTTTGAACACAACACTTCTGAGTGACTCAACATTCCCTGTTGAACGGGAAATAATCTTTCTTTTTAAAGCAGCTGATACAAAATTACAACTGGAATGAATATATGTGATTATACTTATTTTAGACGATAATAAACCCGAGCAATGCCGGTTACGAATACTAGTAATTTATAATACGAAAATGTATAAAAACGTTGTGTGAGTTTTAGACATGTCTCTTGCACGAGATCATTGTCATTTGTTTCGTTGTTAGCATTATTAAGGTGCCATTTAAATTAACTTTTGTGGTGAGATGGAGGAAGAAGACAACAAGAAGCAAAAGGACAGAATGAAACGTTGGACCTTACCTTGCCGACCGCAGCGGAGTACACGATCGGTCCTGATCAGAACACGTCTTTCTCGTAACATCGCTGTTTTCTGACTGACTCCACGTGCCAGCCTTCGACCGCGTGTCGCCGACTTCCGAACTGACCCTTCCGGTCTGGCTTCACCTCTGTTTGCCTCACCCCTCTCCACCACAACACACAGCTCATAACACCACACGCTCCCCTGATCTATAGATCATTCAACCGGCTCTCCCACTCACTCCTCGCTCCCGAACTACCTTAAATTGGTTTCATAATCAGCCAACCAGGGAGGAGGGTACCGCTCCCTCTGTGGTCGCTGTGCGACCCCGGGACTGGCCTGAGTTCCTGGCGCGCTGCCTTCATCATCTTGCCTACTGCTGCTGTCTTCATCATCCTGCCCACTGCAGCTGGTTCCATCCTCTGAAGCACTGACAATCTTCCGCACATCAAAAACATGGCGTGGCATACCATCGACTGAGACGTTGTTCTTTGAATTGATGGAGGTTATAGTTCCTTTCCCCCATTGTGATGTGCACCGTGCATTTGGGGGTTTTACCCAAACTTCTTCCCCGATCTGCACGAAGGCGTGCTCTTCTTCTCCCCGGAGTCGCATTGATGCAATACACGGGTGCCTCCACTCGTACCTGAATATTGCCCTGTGTGGCACCGACTCCTCAGCCTGTCCTGACCTGGGCGACATATTGTACCAAAATACGGCCTCGATTGGCGAAATGTGGCCCCTCTCTGCCATGGTCTTGATGGTACGATGATGCCTTTCCACCACTCCATTTCCACTTGGCCAGTATGCCGCCCTGAAGAAGTGGCTGACCTGCCACCCGTCAAGCATTTCTTTCAGCACCTCCGAGCGAAATGCAGTGCCATTATCCAGCAGCAGCTCATCCACGGGGCCTCGTTCCAGGAATATCCCATTTAACACTCCTGCGATTTCCTCTGCAGTCCCCGTCTTCATCTCCCTCCATATGGCCATCCGCAGTCAACCATTGAGAGGTACGTCCCCTGCCGGTAGTGTGTTACGTCCACTGCCAGTCGTTTCCAGTTGTGGGCCACTGGAATACTTCCCGCTTCATGTACGCCCGGAGCAGGGTCAATAGTCTGGCACCTGTCACAGCTGCTAACCACTCTCTGCACGCTCCGCCTCGTTACCTCGGAGTCAACTTTCCTGGCGAGGAACAACGTCCTGTCCACTCCCATGTGATGCATGGTATGCAGTCTCCTCAACTCCGAGTCACTCAGACAGCATACTGCAGCCACAGCCTGCTCCGCATCCTCTGGCACCTGCAGCCAAGCTCGCTTTACCCTGGTTAGGACGTCTGCCCTGTTCTTTTCGGAAGGCACAAAAATTACGCTCAGCTCCAGATCGAACTCAGCGGTTAGCTCCCACAATATTCCCAATCGGCGCTTTACCAGCATCTCCGCAGCCCCTTTGGTGAGGACTGTCGTCACCCAACCAAGCACAGTGGCCGAATCGGTTCTAATCTCGATGGTGCACAGCCCCCACTTCAAGGCCAGGTTCACCCCCTTCAGCACGGCATCCAACTCCGCCACGTTGATATGGTTGCAGTCATCCATCTTCCTGAGCCAGGCTGCATCTTCCACCACGGTGCCTCCCATTTCCAAGACAACCCCTATTGCGATGCTACTGGCGTCACACCAAACGATCCCACTCTTTGATTTGGGAACATACCAACTGCCCCTCTGCTCTCACTCTGACCAAGATTTCCTGCATCATGTCGGTCGTTTTCTCCCCAACTCTGTCATTCCACTTTGCTCCTTCGGCTCGTCTCTTGATGAAGCTACATGCTGTCCGAAGCCATCCTGCAACCGGGTAATGTCCCACCAGCTTCCCGCTCACCGAGAACAGTTCCCGCCTACTCACACTGGTGCCCAGTTCAGGGATCTCGTTTCCTCTCCGGAACACCAGCTCGCCCGATCTGTCTTTTTGTAGCTTCAGCCCCCAGCACAGCTCCCCCCACCATCGACTCAGGCGGCTTCGCAATCAGCCCGAACCTCTCCAGGTGTCTCACTACCTCGGTGGCTGGCACTACAGTCTCGTGAACCAAAATGTCGTCGATGTAGGAACTGGTGGCCTTCCTTATCCTCTCCTCTTTCCCTAGGACGGACTTGAGCACCATCGCCATAATTTTCGGAGCGGAATTCAGCCCGAAACCCAGCCTGGTTAAACAGTACGTCCGGCCCTTGTACCGCACCAGCTGGTATCGCCACAGCTTGTCACTCACACGGAGCTGCAAATATGCCGACTTCAAGTCGACGATCGTCGCTGCCCCGGTCGACTGTCTCCACATACGTAACGTCTCACCGCAAACGTCCGTTGCCTCGCCTCCCGTGTGACACGATATATGGTCGTTCAGCTCCCTAAAGTCCAGCACCGGTCTGACTTTTCCTTTCGTCGGCTGCACCACCGCCATCAGAGGCAGCACTCCACTCACCACCTCCTCTTTCCACGGGACAAGGACTCCTTCCTTGATCCATCTCTCTACCTCCTCGTCGAACTCGACGTCGGCGTGACCTTTCAACGTATGCTGGTAGCAGCTCACCCTGTTCTTTAGTAGTGGGGGCTCGTCCTTCCATCGCCACTCTATCGTCCACCTCCGACCATCATACGCCGCCTGAAAATCTTTGTCTTCGATGGTGTAAGCGGCGCTGTCCTCGACGGGGCTCTGCTCTCCCTGGCGGTCCCGACTCACGGCGCACGATGCCCCCACGCTTCCGAACGTGACCTCATCTCCTGCAATCCTAACGCCACCAAGACGGTTGATGGCGTCCATCCCCAACACCACGTCAATCTCATCCACCAAGTGGCCAACTACAGTTGCTTGTAGCGTTAGCTTTGCTCCCTGCACCTCAATCCGCCCGTCAGTAATGCCTTCACAGCGTACCTCTCTTCCGTCGACTGCCCTCACACTGCTTTCTCCACTCCACGTCTCTACCACTCCCGGAGTCATCAGGGTCGTTGTACAGCCCGTGTCCACAAGGGCACGCGACATCTTCCCATCCACTAGCACATCAACAACGGGTAGAAAAAATTGCGCCTTTATTGATCTGAAAGGGAGACCACTGGCGCAGTAGACTCCCTTAGACCGTTTCCATGCAGACATTCGCTGGCTATATGTCCCGTTTCACGACAACGGTAGCAGATGACCTCAGGCTTAGGTAACTTACAGTCTCGCACCATGTGCGGGCCCTGACACCGGAAACACTGTCCTTTGAACGGTCGCACACGTTCCTTGTTCGACCCCTCTCCGCCACTCCTCGACCGGCCACCTTTTGCTGTCGCCGCTGCTGCCGACGGTGACGACCTACGACACGAAACTAACATACGAGCTCTCGATATTATATCCGCCATGGGCATGGTGTTCACGTCTGGCAGTTTCTGCAATTCGACCGACAGGTGGTCAGGAAACCCAGTTACAAACGCCAACTTTACTGTTCGATCCAGCGATTCTCCCTCGTACCCCGCCAGTCTAGCCAACCTCCTAAGTTCGTTGGCAAACACGTCAACATGTTCGCCGGTCCACTTCGCTCTCCCCAGGCGAGCGTACGCCTCAAACATTCCTTCTGCGAAGGCCTCCATCAAGCGGATTTCTATTTTCTCCGCGCTAACTTGGTCCCTCTCTTCCATCTCTAAAAATAGCGCCAACGCCGGACCATCCAAGTAGAGCGGTAGAAAACTTGCCAAGTCGCATATCCCTTGGAGTTTCGCGACCAGCTTCATCTTCTTTAGCCATGCGACCACGTCCGTGTCGCCGCAAAACGGTTTAATTATATCACTAGAAATCCGGACTACACTCATAATTTTTTGTCTTATGGGTGAGATGGAGGAAGAAGCAAAAGGACAGAATGAAACGTTGGACCTTACCTTGCCGACCGCAGCGGAGTACACGATCGCTCCTGATCAGAACACGTCTTTCTCGTAACGTCGCTGTTTTCTGACTGACTCCACGTGCTAGCCTTCGACCGCGTGTCGCCGACTTCCGATCTGACCCTTCCGGTCTGGCTTCACCTCTGTTTGCCTCACCCCTCTCCACCACAACACACAGCTCATCACAGCCCATAATACCACAACTTTATTAATCAATTCTATTTTCCTACACAAAAAAAGTGTACAATCAAGTACATTTATTTTGTGGTTTCTTTACATTATTTTGGTAAGTACGGAAAAGCCATTGCTGTGTCGAGGAAGTCAGAATAAAACCGAAATATGCTCAGAGTTCTCTCCCGTGCTAGCTGAAGGAAAAAGAACTACATATACGTTTTATTAATTTGTTATGCTTTTCTTTGAATGTAATATTTTATGAATTCCGTGTTTTCCCCTCGCTGTACATTATTTGTACTTCAATTTAATGTTCTGAGTATGAAAGGTTTTGCACTCACCTCAAGCAACTAAATACAACATATATTAAAAGCTTGATACTTATTTAATAGATTGTTCTTGAAAACCTATAAAACTGTAAATGCGTTTGTTTTTATTTTTACTTATTTATTGACGACTTGGTTAAAAATAGGTAAATCTGATGCAATTAATACAGTTTATTACACAGATTAATTTTTTTATTAACTGATATTACAAGTAACTAGTGTTCCGGTAGCGCATGCGCATTAGTACTTTGTAACAACATGGCTGACGAAGTGCTGACGAAACCGATGGAGGAGTTGAAAGTTTCCGGAGAGAAAAAGGCATGCAGGATTATGTAAACTTTTACACTTCTTACTAATTTAGCAAAACTCAAATATGCTTTCCTGGACACGTCTTTCTTCGTTGTCGCAGAGAATAGGATTGCGATACGCGAAGACTTTAACTAGGGTGTGTGTGAGTTTCTCGTCATTCAGTCGGTGTGTGTTGATATTGCCTCCTTAGATTTTACATACATTTATGTACATATATATATATATATATGTTATACACTCTCCTTTCTGCTCGACTCTAATTTGTGTGTGATCCCTGTAGTAGATTTAGTTATTTCAACTAACTGTTTTGCTTGGTTAATAATAATTTTGATGCTACTTCCCACCATTTCTTTATTCGTCGCCTCATACTGTTATAATTCGTTCTCTTATCGTACCCGAAATATTAATTTCATTATGTATATTTAAAAAAAAAAACACAGCAAGGCAAAAAATGCAATAAGAAATACGTCCAACTTGTAACGATTTACTACCTAAAAGCACCGAAAAATCAATTTTATAAGTTTTTTTCTTTCTTTCTCTATATGTATTGATCAATTGATTTGTTTTTCTTTAACTTACGTGGACAGGTTTATGTTGAGGTCAGCCAAATATCTATTATGTTTAGTTATGTCTTACATATTTGACTTAAAGGGAAGTCTGTCACATTCCGGCATTATTGTTTAGCCCCAAGGTCGCCCCTCATCGAATTGAACTAAGGTTAGAGACATTGAATTCCAAACACAACTGGAATGGTCGCTATTCATTTCCTACGTCAAGTTCTCCCTAAACTCCAGATAAAATATATAAAGAACCACAGGTTGGTGGGACTTATAAAGGGGTCTTTCAGCACATTAAACGAAGACATTAAAACATAGTACACAGTATTAGTTAAGGCTGCACCTGAAATACGACACTCGTACAACGTAAAGTACATCGAAATGGTAGAAAATGTACAATGTAGATCTACGGAGCTTGTGGTATATGAGGAAGTGCTTAGGAAGCAGGTTTTTACCAATTTACAGATTCTATGGAAACATGAAAGAAGTAGTCTTTGTTTTACGATCCAGAAAATGAACCCACTGTACTCAGCAGAGACTGTCCCCAGCTGGAAACTCGTTAGTAAAATCGAAGGGAAAGAATTGTTTTCTTTGAAACTGAAAATATATTTCGGAACATAAACAAAAGGAAACCTACATAAAAGAATACACATACACGAGGGGTGCTGAAAAGTTCCTGGTTTTGGAAAAAGGAAAATACGAGAATATCTGTTAATTATGATTTTGCTCAGCATATTCCTCCTCTCAGATTCACACACTGCAGTGGTCCTTCGGTTTTCCTAAGCCCTATAAAAGAACTCGGTTGGGCTTCCACGCAGGCCCTTCGTGATACCTCTGTAGCATAACTGCAGTTTGGTGCCCCTACCCGACTCCGTTTTCTCATAACTGTCTGCAAAAATGCGCATTATTTAATTAGATTTTGTAGATAGGTTTTCGAAGGCGTAGGTCAC
The DNA here is from genome assembly GCF_046866305.1 of Octopus bimaculoides. NCBI lineage: Eukaryota > Metazoa > Mollusca > Cephalopoda > Octopoda > Octopodidae > Octopus > Octopus bimaculoides. The sequence goes on along the minus strand of NC_142929.1, from coordinate 72,964,241 downwards.
GATTTTGTCGGTAACGTTAATAAATTTTTAAGTGGAGTTTCAGATAATTTTCAATACCCTCCCGGCTGTTTTTCCTCATAACACTTTTTGAAATACATATTTTTAAATGACTTTCTACACAAATATGTTTACGGGAGTGTACATTATATAGTTTTGATGTTTCTATTGTATAAATTAGGGTAAACAAAAATATTTTTATCAACTGATATTGTCCTAGGTTTTAGATGCTTTATTTATAAGATTTTATATGCAAAAAAAAAAAAACACGTTTTCAAAATGTTACTAATTTTTTTTTTTAATCTACGTGGAAAAATACGGGATTTTAACAATCTCTATTGTTTAGCCATATGAACATAGAAAGTGCTCTTTACATACCTGCTCTAATGACATTTCCTCTCTTCACTATACAACAATACATTAAAAATAGAAAGTGAAACAAATATCTAATATACGATCTACGATTTATAGATATACGAGACAATGTAACACCAAAAATGATAAATCGCTGGGCCCACATAAATTCAGGTAAATGCAGGTCAATTAGTTGTCTATCTGTGGGTCCATTATTGGTTTAAATTTGGCTTTAGCGTTTGCATACATACCTTCTACTGAGTTTGTATGGCAACCAGTAATGGGGTCAACGAAATTATTAGAATGGTTGACATTATAATGTTTGAAACATAGCTTCTCTTCAATGTTCTTATACGAACTCCATTTATTGGAATATGTTATTGATCCCAGCTCAATGGTAACTAAGTTTTTTTCTTTCCTATCATCAACTGGAATAAGAAATCCTTTTTTCTTTTTTGTGCTCTGCAATATCCTCCAAAAATCCAAATTTTGAATTTTTTTTTTTTTGCATACTCGTAATCCCGACATCTAAAACCTAGGAATCTGAAGAAATGTTTTCAAAAAAATGCATTTTGCAAGGTGAGGTGTGAAACTGCAGTAGCCCCCAAAAAATTAGATAAGCCAAACTTACTTATGTGTAATGCTTTATAAGATTTTATTTTAAATTAAACCAAATTGTGAGAGGATAAGACTCATGTATAAATGTGTTCTGTTTATAAAGAACAACATCAGCAAAATTCCTGTAAATAGATGTTAAAGAGATTGCCACCTATCCCATTCATGACAATGTTTGTAGTCAATTTTACTGCCTATCCCTTCTATGGTGTTTCCGTGTGAAGCTGCATAGTTTATCAGTGAGTGATACTGGCAAAAACTGTTCAACCCCTGCCACAGCATGGAAAACAGACGTTAAATGTTGATGATAATAATTTAGCAATAGTTGGAAGGTATATTGTAGGGTAGTTACGGATCAGATCTCTGGCAGGGCATGCCTTGTGATGATGAGCAATAAACTGGATATACTTTCATACAAGATACACATTTAAGACTCTGCTATTCCACTAACTCCAGATAGAATCCAATAGTTTTTTTGGTATTAACAGTATTTGTGGTGCCAAAATAATTTTCTTTTTCATGAGAATTCATTTAGTTTTATTTTATTGCTGATTTTTATCAAATACTACTGAACATTATTTTACTTTCATTTTATTGTGCTGCTCTCTGTCTAGTTCAGTGTTTTCACTTTCTAGATCATAAAATGAAAGTTTGCCCATGAGAGGTTTTAACATCATCATCATCATCATCATCATCGTTTAACGTCCGCTTTCCATGCTAGCATGGGTTGGACGATTTGACTGAGGACTGGTGAAACCAGATGGCAACACCAGGCTCCAGTCTGATTTGGCAGAGTTTCTACAGCTGGATGCCCTTCCTAACGCCAACCACTCAGAGAGTGTAGTGGGTGCTTTTACGTGTCACCCGCACGAAAACGGCGACGCTCGAAATGGTGTCTTTTATGTGCCACCCGCACAAGCCAGTCCAGGGGCACTGGCAACGATCTTACTTGGCTTGCCGGGTCTTCTCACGCACAGCACATTTCCAAAGGTCTCGGTCAGTAGTCATCGCCTCGGTGAGGCCCAATGTACGAAGGTCTTGCCTCACCACCTCAGCCCAGGTCTTCCTGGGCCTACCTCTTCCACGGGTTCCCTCAAAATCTATGTCAGAGAAATTTGTGAACAGGAAGAAAAAGCAGTATGATAAAAAAAAATATACAAACTTTAATCGAAACTGAACATGAGGAAATATTCGTTTTGTGAGAGTCTTGAATACTTGGAATGATCTCCAGGGAAGTTTGAGGTGAACTCAAAATTGGTGATGAATTTTTGAATGATTGGATCATGAAAAAGAAGAAAAAAACACCTGGTTCACACTGTAAAGTTGTCCAGCTATAGAAACTATAAACATCTTGTCACTTTCAGATATTTCACATCAATTGTTATTGAGATAAGCTGTGATTAGACAACCCTGTGATCAAACATATTCTAGCTGTACACTAACTCGTTTAGTATCAAGATATATCAAAGAATATGTCATTGTCCTCTTCCTTTTTTTAGGATGGTAGGATGTGGTTTGAGAAGTATTTTGCTGCTATTTCTAGCATTGAGTGACCATGTAGCACCCTTTCTCCTTTAGCATTCACATTATTCTATCAAACATAATGCTTATTTATTCACATTGTTTTTTTATCAACCATGCATTATTTTGTAGCTTTAAGACTTCAATGAAGTAACTTAATTTTTAGAATGATATGGTAGATTTGGTGTTAGAGGCCATATCTGGCCAGTTTGAACATAAAACAGTAGAATATTTTTGGTAAAATATGGCCAGTTTAAATGCTAAAAAGTTAAGTTGTAATATGTTGACTATGTAGAACATTGCCAACTTCTCAAGGTGAAGTACTTTTTGGTTCTGATGAGTATACTGTTGAGGCATAGTTTTTAGCTAGTGTTTATTGTCACTGATCGTGGAGGCGCAATGGCCCAGTGGTTAGGGCAGCGGACTCGCGGTCATAGGATCGCAGTTTCGACTCCCAGACCGGGCGTTGTGAGTGTTTATTGAGCGAAAACACCTAAAAGCTCCACGAGGCTCTGGCAGGGGATGGTGGTGAACCCTGGTGTACTCTTCCACCACAACTTTCTCTCACTCTTACTTCCTGTTTCTGTTGTGCCTGTAATTCAAAGGGTCAGCCTTGTCACACTGTGTCATGCTGAATATCTCTGAGAACTACGTTAAGTGTACACGTGTCTGTGGAGTGCTCATCCACTTGCACGTTAATTTCACGAGCAGGCTGTTCCGTTGTTCGGATCAACTGGAACCCTCGACGTCGTAAGCGATGGAGTGCCAACACACACACATTATCACTGATCACATGCTGTTGCAAACATCAGGTTGTTAAACTAAAACAAACAGTTAGGTAATATACTATTGAGCTCTAAGGCAGCAAGCTGGCAGAATTGCTCGCACACTGGGCAAAATGCTTAAGTGGCATTTCATCTGTCTACATGTTCTGGGTTCAAATTCTGCCATGGTTGACTTTGCCTTTTGTTCTTTCGGGGTTGATAAAATAAGTACCAGCTGAGTACTGGAGTTCAATGTCATGAACTTGCTGGCCTCGTGCCAAAATTTGAAACCAATATTTTCTTGAAACCTTAGAAAATCTTGACGATTCTTAAAATAAATTAAAGCACATATCCTAATTGATACATGCAATTATCATCATCATCATCATATGATCACTTTTCCATGCTTGCATGAGTCAGGTGGAATTTGTTGAGGTAAGTTTTCTACTGTTGTTAACCCTCAACTATTTCCAAGCAAAGTAATATTTCTCCTTGGCCAAACATGTTTTTCATACAAGGCTAGAAACAAACATCTCTTGCATGATTCTAAGGGTACACACAAACACACACTCATGAATTTGCAGACACACATATACATGCACATGATGGGCTTCTTTTAGTTTCCATCTACCAAATTCTGCTATAGTAGGAAGCACTTGCTCAAGGTGTCGCACATTGGAACTGAACCCGAAACCATATGGTTATAAAACAAGTTTCTTAACCACTCAGTCTTTGTTTTAATTAATATTGAAAATAAAAGAATTTATTAAAATAACTAATGTTAGAATAGCTGATGTTTAGGACATTAATTAGCTTAAAATTTCGATGGGTGGTTGTAATTAACCCATTACCTACCAGTGATCTCATATGAGATCACTTAAAAATTACAAATTTCGTAATTATCTGTCAATATTTACACATATCTAACCTTTTTGCTATATCTACAAGGTATATTTCTCTGATACTCAAATGAGGTTTGCTAATTTCACCCAATATCTTGCTTATTTCTATTTAAAATGTTATTTTGATCATTCCAGCGTGTTTCTAAGGCTGTTTTATGCTAGAAATCAAAGTTTCATAAAAAAATTCCAGTTAATAGAATTATGGTAGGTAATGGGTTAAGATTATTTTAAATCGAGGAGGTTGTATCTTAGAACCAGGGTTGGGTTTCAGAAGGGTTGATAACATTCATAAGAGAAAGAAATAGGTGCAGTTGTATGGTTAAGGTGTTTGTTTCTCAACCACATGGTGTGGGATTGGTTCCACCGTGTATCATTTTGGGCACATGTCTTCTACTACTCGTATATCTCTGGGCTGACCAAAGCTTTGTCAGTGTATATGAGAGATGAAAACTGAAAGAAGCACGTTCCAATGCCCTTATAATTATACTTAAATATAAATTAACCATTATGGTCTTGTTAGTATGCTGGCCACTAATAAATCGTTAAATAATGACCTTATCCTAATTACGTATAAATATATATATATCTTGCAAACTACCTCGTCGACGAGTGACAGGGACCTTCTCTTTGTGGCTGGAGACTTCAACGGTCATGTCGGACGTCGTGCTGGGGGCTTCCATGGCATACATGGAGGCTATGGCTTCGGTTCCCGCAACGAGGAGGGAACCAGACTGCTGGAGTTCTGTGATGCAACCAATCTTATAGTCTGCAATACCAACTTCAGGAAACCTGCCAGTCACCTAGTCACCTACCGCTCCGGCAGACACTCTAGCCAAATCGACTACATCCTCGCCAGAAATAGGGAAAGAGGGCGGCTTATAAATGCCAAAACCTACCCTGGCGAAGAATGTACCCCACAACATAGATTAGTAGTTAGCGACTTTGGGATCAAGGCAAAATGGGTGCCCAGAATTAGACAGGCTTGGAGAAGAAGGGTGTGGAAGCTTAAAGACCCTGCAAACGGACAGAGACTTAGAGACAAGTTACTTGAAGCATTTAACGAAATAGAAGGGGATATAGCATCATACAACGTGGAAGACAATTGGAGATTTCTGCGGGACAACCTGTTGAAAGCCACCGACCAGATTTGTGGGTGGTGTAAGGTCCCCTCCCAACCCAGAGTAACGTGGTGGTGGAACAAGGAGGTAGACAGGGCTATTAGACAAAAGAAACAAGCTTGGAAGGACTGGAAGAACGGTGGTAGCAGGGAATTGTACCAATGTGCCAGAAGGGAGGCTAGGCGACAGGTTTATTTAGCCAGAGGGGAAGCAGATAAGGAAAGATTTGCCAATGTTCTGCGCCGTGAGGACCAAAGACTCGAGGTATTTCGGGTTGCAAGACAGTGTAGGAGAGAGAATAGTGATGTTGTAGGAGAGAAATGTGTTCGCATGGATGATGGTACGCTTGCATTAAATGAGGATGCAAAGAAAGAGGTCTGGAGATGCCACTACGATAGATTGCTTAATAAAGAGAATGAATGGGAGAAAGAGAGCCTGCCTTATGTCGACCCAATAGAGGGACCAGCTATCCGAGTTGATAGTACCAGGGTAGATAAAGCAATTAAGAGTATGAAGACCGGGAAAGCCCCCGGCCCATCAGGAATCACTGCAGAGATGCTCAAAATATCTGGCAGTGTTGGCTATAGCCTAGTCACCCGTATTACGAACCAGGTGATACACGAAGGAGTCATACCCTATGACTGGTGTAGCAGCATCATAGTCAACTGCTACAAAGGTAAAGGGGACGCTTTAGATACAAATAATTACAGAGGCATCAAGCTGTTAGATCAGGTTATGAAAGTTACAGAGAGGGTCATAGCCCAACTAATTAGGGAGCGAATCAATTTAGATGAGATGCAGTTTGGGTTCGTGCCAGGTAAAAGCACTACTGATGCCTTATTTCTAGTGAGACAGTTGCAAGAGAAATACCTAGCCAAGGATAAACCTCTGTACCTGGCTTTCGTTGACATGGAGAAAGCCTTTGACAGGGTCCCCCGATCCCTTATCTGGTGGTCAATGAGGAAACTTGGGATAGAAGAATGGCTAGTGAGAGCTGTGCGAGCCATGTACAGAGATGCGGCCAGTAAGGTGAGGGTTGGAAATGAGTACAGCAATGAATTCCGGGTAGAGGTAGGGGTCCACCAAGGTTCCGTCCTCAGCCCCCTATTATTTACCATAGTCCTCCAGGCAATCACAGAGGAGTTCAAGACAGGTTGCCCCTGGGAGCTCCTCTATGCTGATGACCTTGCCCTAATTGCGGAGTCACTATCAGAACTAGAGGAGAAGTTTCAGGTGTGGAAGCAAGGTCTAGAATTGAAGGGCCTTAGAGTCAACCTAGCTAAAACCAAAATCCTAATAAGTAGGAAGGTAGATAAAACACAAACCCCTTCAGGTAGATGGCCCTGCTCAGTATGTAGAAAAGGAGTAGGTAGTAACTCTATAAGATGTACCCGGTGCAAGCTATGGACACATAAGAGGTGCAGCAACATCAAAGGCAGGTTAACTAGCAAGTTAGTTTTTGTTTGTGGCAGATGTTCAGGTGCAATAAAGACTGCAAACAAACAGGAAACAACTTCTATCTCATTCCAGGGTGAAAAACTAGAGGTAGTCGATAGCTTCCGCTATCTGGGCGACCAAGTTAGTAGTGGGGGTGGGTGCGCTGAAAGTGTAGCTGCTAGAATAAGAATAGCCTGGGCAAAGTTTAGAGAGCTCTTACCCCTGCTGGCGACAAAGGGACTCTCACTCAGAGTAAAAGGCAGACTGTATGACGCATGCGTACGAACAACCATGCTACATGGCAGTGAAACATGGGCTGTAACTGCTGAGGACATACGTAAGCTCGCAAGGAATGAAGCCAGTATGCTCCGTTGGATGTGTAATGTCAATGTGAATACCCGTCAGAGTGTAAGTATCTTGAGAGAAAAGCTGAACATTAGAAGCATCAGTTGTGGCGTGCAAGAGAGACGATTGCGCTGGTATGGACATGTGGTGAGAATGGAGGAGGATAGCTGCGTGAAAAAGTGCCACACCCTAACAGTTGAGGGAACCCGTGGAAGAGGTAGGCCCAGGAAGACCTGGGCTGAGGTGGTGAGGCAAGACCTTCGTACATTGGGCCTCACCGAGGCGATGACTACGGACCGAGACCTTTGGAAATGGGCTGTGCGTGAGAAGACCCGGCAAGCCAAGTAAGATCGTTGCCAGTGCCCCTGGACTGGTTCTTGTGCGGGTGGCACATGAGATGCACCATTTTGAGCGTGGCCGTTGCCAGTACCGCCTGACTGGCTCCTGTAGGATTTTCGAGCGAGATCGTTGCCAGTGCCCCTGGACTGGCTTGTGCGGGTGGCACATAAAAGACACCATTTCGAGCGTGGCCGTTTTCGTGCGGGTGACACGTAAAAGCACCCACTACACTCTCTGAGTGGTTGGCGTTAGGAAGGGCATCCAGCTGTAGAAACTCTGCCAAATCAGACTGGAGCCTGGTGTTGCCATCCGGTTTCACCAGTCCTCAGTCAAATCGTCCAACCCATGCTAGCATGGAAAGCGGACGTTAAACGATGATGATGATGATGATGATGTGTGTGTGTATGTTGGTCTGTTTACATCCCCATAACTTAGTGGTTCAGCAAAAGGAGTACTAGGCTTAAAAAGAAAAGTCCTGGGCTGAATTTGTTCATTTAAAACCCTCCAAGGCAGTGCTCCAGCATGGCTGCAGTCAAATGACAGAAACAAGTAAAAGAATATGTTTATGTCCTTGCTTTAACATTGCATAACAGTTATGAGTTCCATGAACTGGAGACACGGTGTCACAAATACATACGCTCATATATGACAAGCTTCTTTCAGTTTTCATCTGCCAAATCCATTCACAAGGTTGTAGTACAAGTGACTTGTTCAAGATGTCATGCATTAGGTTAGAAAGCAGACTTGCTAACCATATAGCCATGGCTATGTTTATCTGTCCTTTATAAATATCTAGCCTTTTGCCAATGTGAGAAATTATTGCAAATAGTACATCAACAGTTGAATAATTCGATTATGACATGCTGTTACTGTATACTCAAACACAGCTGTGTGTGTGTATGTGTCAGCTATATATATATATATATATATATATATATATCATCATCATCATCGTTTAACGTCCGCTTTCCATGCTAGCATGGGTTGGACGATTTGACTGAGGACTGGTGAAACCGGATGGCAACACCAGGCTCCAGTCTGATTTGGCAGAGTTTCTACAGCTGGATGCCCTTCCTAACGCCAACCACTCAGAGAGTGTAGTGGGTGCTTTTACGTGTCACCACATATATATATATATGTCTTATTGAATAAAGGTTTTTGTATTTTATGTTTTATTTATCTCAATGTATTTGTTGTATATTCATAATATAGTAGAAGTGAAATCATAAAAGACTTCAAGCCCCTGACTTGTGTGCTACTATTAACACACCCAATTCAGGCAGAACAACATTGCAATATATATACATGTGTGTGTGTATATATACTGGCATCTCTCTCTCTTTCTCTCTCTCTCTCTCTCTCTCTCTCTCTCTCTCTCTCTCTATATATATATATATATATATATATATATATATATATATATATATATATATATATATGTATATACTGGCAGTAACTTTTCTTAGAGCCTGATGCTCTTTTGTTAATTCATTTTTACATCCATTTTTTTCCATGCTAGCATGGGTTAAACAAATATGGTAAGAAAGGATCTACAAACATTGGAACTCTCAGAAGGGATGACAGGGAACCGAGACTCCTGGCAGCTTGCTGTGCTTGCGAAAACACATCAAGCTAAGTAAAAGCATGGTTGTCCTTGCATACAGGCATGTCCCCTGCATTCCTCTCCAGCTGAGCATTCCTAATATTGCAGGTTCGTGGGTGCTGGTGCCACATAAAAAGGATCTGTACCGGTGCCACATAAACAACCATGCCAGTGCTGCATAAAAGCACCCAGTACCCTCTGTAAAGTGGTTGGCATTAGGAAGGGAATCCAGCCACAGAAACCATGCCAAAATAGACATGGAGCCCAAGCAGCTCTTCAGCTTGCCAGCTCCTGTCAAACCATCTAACCCATGTCAGCATGGAAAGTAGATGTTAAATGATGATGATGATTGAAGCTCTGTTTTACAGAGAGCTGTCCTTTCTATCTCTTAACCCTCACATTTTTTTTTTTTTTTGTCCAAAATAAGGGATCCTTTTCTCATGCATCTTTGAAAGCATGAAGTGAGCAAATGGTTTGTTGATAGAAGTGACAGCAACAACACTAGAAATTGTATTTAAAAAATTGTTGAAATATTTTTTACATTGTAGAAGTATAACCAATTTATCGTACGTAAACATTAATTATAAAATCTTGTGTAGACTCCCCCAAGGGTCATGTGGACCCTGGTTGTGAACCACTGCTGTAGACAATTGTAAATACAATATTTTGTGTTCTTAGCAGCTTAGGGTTATTTGTAATTTTAATATTTTATCTGACTGTTAAAGCAGTGAGCTGGCAGAATAATTAGCATGCCAGGTAAAATACTTAGTGGCATTTTGTTTGTCTTTACATTCTGAATTCAAATTCCACCAAAGTTGACTTGGCCTTTCATCCTTTCGGGGGTGAATAAAATAAGTACCTGTTGAGCACTGGGGTTGATGTAATCATCTATTCCATCCCTCCTGCAAAATTTCAGGTCTTTATCTCATTGTACTGATTGCTACTAGGAGTATAAGTAGTTCAGCCATTTTAGTATCACTGATTCAATGCTGACTTATTTGACATCAGACATTTTAATGTTTCTCTTGTTTTCCTTTCATCTCTTTCTCTGTTTATGTGTATGAGCATACTTCGCTTTATGTTATGTGGATGAGGAGAAGGAAACTGTTTATGTCAGTCATGTTCAATTAATAAATTGTAATGTTTCTCTTTCTCTCTCTGTTTGTGAGCATCTAGTTACGTTTGCATGTGTACACTCTTTCTCTCTCTCTCTCTCTCACATCATCATCATCAACATATAATGTCCGTTTTCCTTGCATCCATGGGTTGGATGGCTTGACAGGAACTGACCAGGCCAGGGGCAACACCACATTCCATCATCTGTTTTGGCTTCGTTTCTACAGCTAGATACCCTTCCTAATGCCAACCACTTTACAGAGCATATTGGGTGATTTTTGCAAGGCACCAGCACACACACCAGTGCTTTTTACATGGCACCTTGGTTTTAGGATCTCAATTCTGTTGTGGTGGGTAGGTCATACATGTATGTATGTGCATTTGGCTGCAGTGCCAAAAAGCACTGTTACCAAAATATGTTGAATGTCCAGGCAATAAGGCCAAATCATCAGCATACTAAAAACTCCACCCTGTCATATCATTCCATGTTACCAGGATTTGTTTAGTTTTTGATATTTCTATTATTAGTTATTCTGTATACTTAACTAAAATGTGAACCTCTTTCATAGACATACTGTTATCTGAGGGAGTTGTCATAGCTATGAGTAGGCATTTTTTCTTCAATTTTCCAGTTTTACTTGGTCACTTTGTAGTGATTGTTCAATTAGTTTAGTCTGGTGTGTAATAATGCTATTGTTTGTTTCTTTCTTTCTCTTTCTATTTATTTATTCGTTAAAGTCTTGCTATACTTGACAGTTTATATGAAAGCATGTGGTTAGGCTGTTGATTGTCAGATTGTTTCTATTCTTGGACCAGGCAGTGTATTGTGTTCTTGAGCAAAGACACTTCATTTACACTGCTCCAGTCCAATCAACTGTAAATAAATAACCCTGCAACAGACTGGCGCCCTGTTCAGATGGAAATGCTGTGGTCTCAGTTTTATATCATGACAATTGGACAACTAGCCCTCTTAGTCCTTGGACTCAAGTCAGTTGTTATATTTTGGTTTCAGTGAGTTTCAGGTTGAAACAGGGAAAAGAGATTTGTCTTTGTTCTTTTGATATTTTTTTAATCAAATTTCTTCCATATCCTATTTGAACTGTTTTACTGCAAATAATTATAGAAGTGTTTTTTTTTTTTTTTTTTTTTTTTTTTTTTACAGGCATCTAAAAATACGAAAAAATCAAAAGAGGATAAGAATAAGAACAACACTTGTTCAGAGGTAAACTTTTTTTATTATTTCATATTTATTTTACATTAATTTTTTTCCACCCTCTTAGCTTGGATGGGAATTCTGCTAATATGCATAGGCACAGGTGTGTCTGTGTGGTTTAGGATTTATAATACTGAAATTACGTTAGATTTTGACATCAGTCTTTATTTCTGTTCATTGATGACACAATGTGTAACTCACATTCTAATCCTGATAAAGACTTACATTGAAAATGTGTTTAAAATATAGTGACTGTGTGGTAAGAAGCTTCCTTCCCAACCACATGGTTTCAGGTTCAGTCCCACAGCATGCTATAGTCTTCTACTATAGCTTTGCACTGACCAAAGCCTTGTGAGACATAAACTGAAATAAGTCCACTGTATGTGTGTGTGTTAAATAAAATGAGACAACAATGCCAAAGCTGTGCGGAATTTTCAGGACATTTATAAAAGAGAAAGTCTTATCCCTACATCAGAGATGATGTGAGATGGTTAAATAGAGGAAATAGTAGAGTTCAATATAAGGAGTTATTTTAGAAAAGGATGGAAATAAGAAGTATAAAAGGAACTAAGAGAATAAAAATAAAAATATGTTGGATGTTATAGTTGCAGTTCCATTATCCAATATATATATAGTGTGTCTTTGTGTCTGTTTGTTCTCCACTACCACTTGACAACTGGTGTGTTTAGATCCCTGTAACTTAGTAGTTCAGCAAAAGAGACTGATAGAATAAATATCAGGCTTAAAAAAAGAATAATAGTAAGTACTGGGGTCAATTCATTTGACTAAAAATTCTCCAAGGCGGTGCCCCAGCACGACTGCAGTATAATGACTGGAACAAATAAAAGATTGTACTTGGTTTAACTATTTCATTTCTAAGTAAAATCATGTCCCTCCCTCTAAACATCTACACTGCCTCTCACTATGTTTGTAATCTATTTCAGTGACCATCTAACAACAATACTGGCCCCTTCCTTCACATGTATGAGGAAGGGAAAGCTACTTACCCTTTTGTTGTTGTTGTTGTTGTTGGCACAACGTCGAGGGTTCCAGTTGATCCAATCAACGGAACAGCCTGCTCATGAAATTAATGTGCAAGTGGCTGAGCACTCCACAGACACGTGTACCCTTAACATAGTTCTCGGGGATATTCAGCGTGACACAGTGTGACAAGGCTGGTCCCTTTGAAATAGAGGTACAATAGAAACAGGAAGTAAGAGTGAGAGAAAGTTGTGGTGAAAGAGTACAGCAGAGTTCGCCACCATCCCCTGCCGGAGCCTCGTGGAGCTTTAGGTGTTTTCGCTCAATAAACGCTCACAACGCCCGGTCTGGGAATCGAAACTGATCCTATGATCGCGAGTCCGCTGCCCTAACCACTGAGCCATTGCGCCTCCACCACTTACCCTTTTGATACTAGCCCAATCAAAACTTTCTATCAGAATTCTATATTTATGTTCCAAGTACCAGATTAATAACAACAGAGTTATTTTACTAAATTCTTCATTATTTACAAGCTTAATTAAAAACAAAGGCAGTGGGGGGTAGAGCAGTAAGAAGATTTGAATTTATGACCTTGTTTTGTTAATATCTAATATAAAGATAAAATAATTAAAATAAATTCATTGTTTCAGGTAAAACCACCTCCTGATTACATCCAAACCCGACTAGATTTGTGGAATAAATGGAAGGAGTCCTACAATAATTGGTTGGCAGCTCAACCAAGTGTAGATATTACAATTACGTTGCCTGATGGTAAAGAAGTAAAAGGTCAATCATGGCGCACAACTCCCTATGAGATTGCTAAAGGAATCAGGTAAGGATTGGCTTGGACACCTTGGAATTTCAACTTCAATAAGGACTGGCTTTTTTTTTTTTTTTTTTTTTTTTTTTTCGCTTTTACTCACATGCTTTTGGATTCAGTCCCACTGTGTGGAATTGGGCAATTATTTTATACTATAGCTAAGGCCAACCAAAGCTTTGTTAGTGGATTTAGTAGACAGCAACTGAAAGAAGACAACATATATATATATCATCATCATCATCGTTTAACGTCCGCTTTCCATGCTAGCATGGGTTGGATGACTTGACTGAGGACTGGTGAAACCGGATGACAACACCAGGCTCCAATCTAAATTTGGCAGAGTTTCTACAGTTGGATGCCCTTCCTAACGCCAACCACTCAGAGAGTGTAGTAGGTGCTTTTACGTGTCACCTGCACGAAGGCCAGTCAGGCGATACTGGCAACGGCCACGCTCGAAATGGTGTCTTTTATGTGCCACCCGCACAAGCCAGTCCAGGGGCACTGGCAACGATGTCGCTCGAAAATCCTACGGGAGCCAGTCAGGCGGTACTGGCAACGGCCACGCTCAAAATGGTGCATTTCATGTGCCACCCGCACAAGAGCCAGTCCGGGGGCACTGGCAACGATCTTACTTGGCTTGCCGGGTCTTCTCACGCACAGCACATTTCCAAAGGTCTCGGTCAGTAGTCATCGCCTCGGTGAGGCCCAATGTACGAAGGTCTTGCCTCACCACCTCAGCCCAGGTCTTCCTGGGCCTACCTCTTCCACGGGTTCCCTCAACTGTTAGTGTGTGGCACTTTTTCACGCAGCTATCCTCATCCATTCTCACCACATGTCCATACCAGCGCATTTATTATATGTATTTATTTTCTCTTGGTTAATAATTAACTCTGACAAAATAAATTGGTTAATAGATACCAGGGTAGCAAAGATCACAAAATGGCTGTGGTGTAACTCCTGTTTATGAGGTAGAAACTCCCTGTTCTTCCCTCCTTGTCCAACATACTGTCTCATAGCGTAGCAATCTCCAACGGTTTTTTTCAAATAAGTTACGTAGCAATATTCTCTACCTACAGTTATCACATTCGGTTAAAATGTCTTACGGTTAAGCTGGTTCCTATGTATTTCCCTGAAGAGAAGATTACATCTTTATCAACATCACCTATTCCTGTAGAAGGAACCATTTGTAATCTTCGAAACATATGTTGAAATAAAAGAATTCATTTAACATATGTGTATTACTGCATTTACTAAATTTATATATATATATATATATAAAACGTCACAAATGACAGAAAAATAGTTTGATGAAACTTCATTTAACAATAAGAAAATTCTAATATCACGACAAATTGTTTCATAACTTAAAAGCATGTAAATAATTTATTCTATTATATTTGATAATGAATAAATTACTTACATGCCTGCATTAATGCAAAATGCGAAAAATCCTTTAAAAAAAAACAGAATTTAAGCATATGTGTGCATTACTGTCTCCTTGCCCTAAGTTCATGTGATAGTTGTAGATGACTGTCATGCAAACAGTGTCCTTTGTCTCCAATCTTCCATGGAAACATGTCCAGTCATGAGAAATTATAACCTTATTTGGAAAGAGGTGAAGGTTGGCAACAGGAAGAGTATCCAGCCATAAAAAATTTGGCTCAACACATTTTCTGACCCATGCAAGCATGGAAAAGTGGACATTAAAATAATGAATGCCAGGTCTGGAGGGAGGTGGGAGATAGTCCCTGGCCTTCATAGGCCTTACCATTAATATTCCTCTTGAACCTTTTTTAAGTCAACATGAGCAGGGAGAGATTTCCAGAGGGCTGATATTCTGGAAAGGGAGAACTAGGTGTAGCAGTTAGCATGGAACCTGTGGGTTGGATGCAATAAAGGTAATGAAAGGGGGAAAGAGGTTAGTGGTATGAGAGTAACATGAGCCTGGCCAGCTACAAGGCCATTATAGCAGCAGTAGAAAAGCCTGTGGGTCAGAAGCTGGAGGCTGTCTGTGAGTAATGTCATGCCAGTCACTCCTTTCTGTGTCACATAGACTCATAGGGCAGGTTTTCTGGATTCTCTGGTATATTTATACTCCCCACTGGACAGACGGTCCATCACTGGAATACTCATTTTTGCTGGCTCAATGTTTTGTTCAAGAACACAACGCATTGCCCAGTTCATTAATCGAAATCACAATCTTACGATCATTAGTTCAACATCCTAACCACTAAGCTAGGCACCTTCATGCCAGTCAGTCCTTTTTTTAAAAGCAGTCTTGTATACAGTAGCAGCCCTGTCACAAATGTGACAGCAGTACTGAGCTTTGTAGAATTTCAGTAAACTTTGGGTGTTGAAGTACTTTCTGGCACTGAAGAGAAGGGTCAGTTATCAGAATATAATCTTAACTGTTTTAAGGATGTGCTTTTGTAGAAGAGATCCTCTGTGATAGTGGGGGACTGATCTAATAATGCATGACATTTTCCTATTCTGCAAATATTCTGCCATCTCATATATATATATATATATATATTATTTAATATACACAATACATGTTTATGTTTATGTGGGCTACTAGTAATTTCATATGTTGAGAAATACCTCAAACATTTTCATCAAACACAAACTACATATCATAATGAACTAAAACTTGAAACTATTAGTAACATATATAAACACGTGTATATTATATAATATTTATCTCTCACCAGATGGAATACATTTTTTTGTTGATTTTACCATCATGGAACTACATTATATATATATATATATATTAAAGATAATGTTTGTTGTATTTTTCAGTCAGGGACTGGCTGATAACACTGTGATATCCAAGGTGAATGATGAATTGTGGGATATCGAACGCCCACTGGAAAAAGATTGCACCATCAAGTTTTTAAAATTTGATGATGATGAAGGTAAAAATATCTGGTTTATTTATCTAAACAATTTCACTGTAGTCACAATATTTAACCCTTTAACATTTAAACTGGCTTTATCCAACCCAAATATTTTACCTGTTTTATGTCCAAACCAACCAGGTCTGGCCTCTTACACTTACCCTACAATGTTATTCTAAAAGTATATAGTCACATCATTGACATCTCAAAGCTACGAGATAATGCATGATTGATTCAAAACAATGTGGATAAATAAGCTTTACATTTTGACAGAATAATCTGATTGCTAAAGGGTTAAATACAAAAAACTTGTTTATCGTTGCCAGTGCCCATGGACTGGCTCTTGTGCGGGTGGCACATAAAATGCACCATTTTGAGCGTGGCCGTTGCCAGTACCGCCTGACTAGCCTTTGTGCGGGTGACACGTAAAAGCACCCACTACACTATCTGAGTGGTTGGCGTTAGGAAGGGCATCCAGCTGTAGAAACTCTGCCAAATCAGATTGGAGCCTGGTGTAGCTATCTGGTTTCACCAGTCCTCAGTCAAATCGTCCAACCCATGCTAGCATGGAAAGCGGACGTTAAACAATGATGATGATGATGACTACTTCATATGTGGCCCATATATTTTGTCCCAGCTTGGTGTTCACAGCACACAGTCAGTGAATGGTTTCTACTGATTTTTTTTATAAGGAAGCGAAATCTTTCAGTCATTTCTTAGTTGTCCTGCTAGGTATTTTATACTAATGAATGCAAAGTAGCTTGAAATGCATATATTAATTCATAGTGGTAGCTATGAAATGACATTGGTGCTTAAAGCTTTTGTCTAAAGCAAGAATTTTTCTCCATGGCAAACTGCAGTGCGGGTGACACGTAAAAGCACCCACTACACTATCTGAGTGGTTGGCGTTAGGAAGGGCATCCAGCTGTAGAAACTCTGCCAAATCAGATTGGAGCCTGGTGTAGCTATCTGGTTTCACCAGTCCTCAGTCAAATCGTCCAACCCATGCTAGCATGGAAAGCGGACAAATATGTCAGGTCAAATATGTCCCAAAGATATTTGAACTTATGGAAAAGTTTTGTTTATTTCATGACACTGCTTCACGTGCCAATCATGTGTAATGTTAACATTTGGCTGCTATAAAGTAGTGAGCTGACAGAATCGTTAGCACAGCATGCAAAATGCTTAGTGGCATTTTGTCCATCTTTAGATTCTGAGTTCAAATTCTGTTGATGTTAGCTTTGCTTTTTATCCTTTTGTGGTCTATAAAATAAGTTCCAATTGAGCACTGGGGTTGATGTAATTGACTTACCCCTCCCCTGAACTTGCTGTCCTTATGCCAAGATTTGAAATCAATATTTAGTTGATATACTCTTTTTTTTTTGTTCTAGGGAAACAAGTATTTTGGCATTCCAGTGCACATATTCTTGGAGAGGCCATGGAACTGAAATATGGTGGACACCTTTGTTATGGACCACCAATTGAGGGAGGATTTTATTATGACATGTTCATTGACGATGGGTATGTATTTTTGTTACTGTTAATGTCTCCCCTCCCCCACCTCCAAGCCAAAATAGGGGACAGAAAGTTGTACGCATTAGATTATTTCTCTTTATTCTTCTGTGTAACACTGGTAGTAAATTGGTAGACTGCAAGGTCTCTGAGCTCTGTCAGTGTGTGTGTGTGTCTCTCTCTCTCTCTCATTGCTCGTGGCCTTTGCAGATCTTAATCTGATGAGATTGATGCCGAAACTGTTCCTCTTGAATCTTTGTGAGTCAACCCCTGCAGTGAGAAATTACATGTTGTAAGGGAGCACAGTAATAGGGAAGATTTAAATATTGGTGAATATGGATGTAAAAAGGACAAAGACAATAGTTAGTTATTTGTAAAACAGAACAAAAGGAGGCAAATGTAGAGGTAGATGGACAGAAGTTTGAACAATTAAAAAAATCTTTCAAGTTTTTAGGACATAATATATCAGGAAGGTCACTGTGAAAAAGAAATTAATAAATAAGGCTAAAATATTTATAAGTATGAAAAAGACCTTCATGTCAGAAGACAGAACACTGCACCTAAAATTGAGACTAATAAACTGTGATATTTTGCTGATTGTCCTCTACTTGGTAAGAACTTGGACTATGTTGGAGAAAAAGCTGGAAACCATTGAGTTGTAGATCTTTTGCAGATTGGACAGATTAAGCTGGAAAGACTGGGCAGCATATGCTACAATAGTAGAAAAGCTGAAAATTAAAGACACCTTTTGTCAAGAATCAAGTCCACAAAGTTGTCGTATTTTGGACATAACAATGTACCACAAGTCATTACCTACAATCCTGATAGAAAGTGTGGAGGGGAAGAGACCAAAAGGTCATTAAAGACATTTGTGGACTGATACCATGGAAGAATGGATTGGGAACAAGAGCCTGACTGATTGTATGCATGCAGCACAGAGGGAATTGCTGAGTCTTAACAGGCTGACCCTTTGACACAGGGCAGGCTCCTGACTGATGGCTACTCTGAAATTAAACCTATTTTGCTATGATATCCGCATTTAAAATATACATTCTATTGCACCATAACTTTACACTTGAAACATAGAAATTGACACAAGATCTTTCATTTTTTCTCTTACTTTACTGTATCGAGTTCACTTATCCCTTTATTTAGTCATCAAACTGTTTCCGCATCTTCCATTATATTACATACTATCTTTTGCTTCAGGCAAGTATCGAGTAATGATTATAACGCCATTGAAACTGCTGTCAAGTCAATAGTGAAAGAGAAGCAACCTTTTGAAAGATTAGAGGTGAAGAAAGAAGATCTTTTAGAGATGTTTAAGGTATTTACAGCTGGAACAAAGCTACTTTCACTTTGACTAGATTAATATACTTATTTCTCAAATTGAATAAATTACTTTGCTTTAGGGGAAGTGAAGTCTAACATTTTCTTCTTCTGACTTTTCTTCTTCACAGCAAAATCATTTATTCCATCAGTAATTTCTTTGGATTTTCTGTTGTTTGATGTCTGTTTTTCCATGCTTGATTAGGTTAGATGAGAAAACATTTGAGGAAGGATTTTTACAGCCTGATGCTCATTGTTTTATCACGACCTGTAAAGAATCCTGCTAGCCTAAGAATAATCTGGATTATAGCATTAATGATAATTTTGTCCAATTTTCTTCCTCTCTTTCTTTAGTATAACAAATTCAAGCAGAGAATTCTGAATGAGAAAGTCACCACGCCAACAACTACGATATATCGGTAAGTAAAGCATGATTTTCTTATCTCATCATGTTTATGATTTACCTACGTAAACATATGTGAAATTGATGGACAAAATCATTTCCCTCGAACCTTTTATTGGTACTCAAGAGTCTACAATCAAAGCTGACTTGTTGATCATTAGTTATTTAGACTTGGTTGCTCTACAAACAAAGAAAAAGCTTCATTCATTCCAAGATTTTGTTTCCTTCATTACACATTGTTATAATCTGAAATGTAATCTCATACAGCAAGCAATATTTCTAAACATGTAATTATTAAGTGGGTAAGATTCCAAGTGCTTGATAAAGTTAATGATCATCATCATCCTTTACTGTCTGTTTTCCATGCTGGCATGGGTTGGATGGTTTCACAAGATCCGGGCAAGTTGCAGGACCACATCAAGCTTCAGCATCAGGTTTGGCATGGTGTCTACAGCTGGATGTTCTTCCTAATGCCAAGCTGCTTTACAGAGTGAAGTGGATGCTTTTTTCCTGGCACCAGCATTAGTGAGGTTGCCACATAACTTGCACAATAAAAGAACAGAAAGACAGAAAAAGGAGAAAAGCCCCCCAACTAAATAGGGGGAACTCAAAAATCATCATCATTATCACCACCACTATCATCATCATCTTCACTCATTTTTTTATGTTGGTATGGATTGGGCAGATTGACAGGATTTGACCAGCTTGCAGAACTGCACTGAGCTCCAGTCTCTCAGTTTTGACATGGTTTCTACCCCTTCCTAACACCAATCATTTTGTATTGAGTGCTTCTTTTTATGCCCCTGGCACTAATGAGGTAAAATAATTTGCAAAACAAAGTAAAGAAAAAGTCCTCTTCACTGTGTGGAGAGTATACTTGAGAGAGGAGGAGGTGACCTTATGCCAGCTGTTGCAAAGCTAAAGTATGATAGAAAGACAAAGAGGGTGGTGGTGAAGTACCCGAATGAACTTTCACGGTACAAGGAGGGGAGTATGCGAGAATACAAACAGTGGATCAAGAGCAAAAGGAGAGGGTAGATAATTTCATAAGAGTAAGAGGAGAGTGATATCACTAAGGCTGGATGTGGGGCTGATCTCAGAAGCATTCAAGCAGGTGGATCTGTTAGTACTAGAGTAAGAGGAAATGTGTTAAGCTGGTGGATCTATGCTAAAGCAATGAGTGGGAAGCAAGGTGGTATTCCATTAAGGTGAGATGCGGAGGGTTTGCAAGCCAGTAGGCAGGAAGGTCATCAGGTTGGCTGTGGAGGTAGTGGAGATTACCTCAAGACAGCTCCTGATCCACAGCTTTCTTGAGGTAACCTAGAAGGGGCAGGCAATGCTGTCAAGGGTAGTGGTAACTGGACACTTGCTGGGGTTTGATCAACCTTGGCTGGGTCAACCGGAATCAGTGTATCTGATGTTGAAAGATTCAAAACACCTGATGACCCCAAGAAACATCACTGATGATGCATCTTGGTGCATCACAGGATGATATATGAAAAATAATCTACATAATTTTAATTCTTACTGTTTTGAAATGAAATTTTTCCTTCTCTGACCAGATGTGGGTCTCTGATTGACTTGTGTCGCGGGCCTCACATAAGGCACACTGGTAAAGTGAAAGCTCTTGCTGTTACCAAGGTAATTTTCATTTTGTTTTTCACCACCTTTATAAAAACTTACTTTCAAAGTGGGGTTTTTTTTCACTCTCTCTTTTATATTTTATTTCCCTTTTCACTTTTCCTAATTTTATCACAGTACACCACCTGATGTTCTACTGCCTAATGGCTTGGACATTCATTAAAAGCATATGTTCCAACCCTGCTACAGGCATTGCAATGTATATATCCTTAGTCAAGTCACATTACTTTTTGCTCTAAACAAACTTATGTATTTCTATTGTTTGGTTTGCATGTTGTCATTGTAAAGCTATATGTCATCATAACTATAAATCTACATGTTATCATAACTATAAAGCTACATGTTATCATAACTATAAGCTACATGTCATAATTGTAAAGCTAGATGTTGCCATAACTATAAGCTACATGGTATCATAATTATGAAGTTTCATGTAATCATAGTTAAAGGCTACATGTCAATAATTATAAAGCTACACGTCATAATTAGAAAGTTACATGATAGTGAGTGATGGTAGTATTTTCCTGCCAAAAATGCAGCTGGCAGACTTAACCTAGTCTCCTTTAAAAGTTTGTACCCATCGCATACATTATCATTTTTTTCCTGAATAAATTATCCATACATCATTTTCTTTTATCTTCCTCCCACTTACATACTACGTTCTTTCTCCTCCCCCCTTTCTCTTTTCTGTAGAATTCCTCCACTTATTGGGAAGGTAAGGCTGAGGCTGAATCTTTAAACAGGATATATGGTATATCCTTCCCAGAACCAAAACAAATGAAGGAATGGAAACATTTGCAAGAGGAAGCAGCAAAGAGAGACCATCGTAAGATAGGCCGGGTAAGTAGAATGTTTCATTGTTGTCTTCTATGATGCAAGGTTAGTTTCTTTTCTGTATAACATGGGTGGGGGTGGAGGTGCAATGGCCCAGTGGTTAGGGCAGCGGACTCGCGGTCATAGGATCGCGGTTTCGATTCCCAGACTGGACGTTGTGAATGTTTATTGAGCGAAAACACCTAAAAGTTCCACAAGTCTCTGGCAGGAGATGGTGGCAAACCCTGCTGTATTCTTCCACCACAACTTTCTCTCACTCTTACTTCCTGTTGTGCCTGTAATTCAAAGGGTCAGCCTTGTCACACTGTGTCACGCTGAATATCTCCGAGAACTACGTTAAGGGTACACGTGTCTGTGGAGTGCTCAGCCACTTGCACGTTAATTTCACGAGCAGGCTGTTCCGTTGATCGGATCAACTGGCATCCTCGACGTCGTAAGCGACGGAGTGCCAACAACAACAACAACATGGGTGGGGGTAACTTTATGGAAATATAGTGGTGGTGGTGGTGGTGGCGACGATTATGGTCAAAGATGTTCCTTCCACAATCATCTGTCTTTTATTCAGATAGGCATGTGCATGGCTATGTGGTTAAGAAGCTTGCTTCCCAACAATGTGATCTTAGGTTCAGTCTTACTGTATGGCACCTTGGGTGTCTTCTAATTTAGCTCTGGACTGACCGAAGCCCTGTTAGTGGATTTAATAGATGGAAACTGAAAGAAACCTGTCATATATGTGTTTTTGTGTAGCCTTCTTTAGACACCAGGTGTTGTCATAAACAAGTGTTATTGTCATACAACTGATGTTGTTCATTTCCAGTCTTCTGTGAAAAACGTCCTTGTTTGAATAAAGATGAGGGTTGGCAACAGGAAGGGCATCCAGCTGAAAAGTATCTACCTCAACAAATTCTGTCTGATCCATACAAGCATAGAAAAGTGGATGTTAAATGATGATGATGATACTGTGACTGAATGTTCTGGTTTTCAAGTGATACTTCTGGACAAGGCCTCCAAGAGAATTTTAGGAAGGCATATCAAAACTACTTACAGTCCTCAGGGATCGAGGCAGAAGCCTCTCAAAATTCAAGAGGCTGAGCCCTGTTTAGGAAATTGAGGATACAACAGATAGGCCCCTCTTTGGCTCTCCAGATTCCAAACCGATGTTCTGACAAATTCACAAACCCCCTCCCTCCCCTTATTGGCACTGGTGCTGAATTCTCAGTTTTCTGCAGTCTGACAACAGAGTTCATTCTTATTTCACTGTTGAGTGATTTTGATTTTGGAGGTAACAGGAAACTTGATTACATAAAAAAATTGACCTTTATTCCTGTAGGTTTTTTTGTGAAATACAACCTTCTTTTTGACAAGCTACGGATGGAATGAGACAAACAGTTGTGGGTTCTTGTTCCATTGCTGTCCATGGTCAATTTGTTTTTGGTTGTGTTAACTTCCCTTTGTTAAGGCACATATGAATATAAGGTTGTGAGTTGTGTTCCTTGATTAGATGGTGCGTTATTTTCTTGCCAGTACAGCCCCCTTTTAGTCTAGCAGTCATATCCTTGATATTTTGAGGGCAGCAAACCATTTGTAACTACAGAGAGGTATGTAACACAAGTAGTGAAAGCATGGTGCATGCCATAAAGTCATACTTGATTGTAAGTGATAGCTGTGGATATATATTTAATGGGTTTAGGAAGAATCGAAGAGAATGAAAATCAACGCTGGATCTTGATTTCTTGTACTTAACCTGCCATTTGTTTCAATTCTCTTTTTCAGGAACAAGAACTGTTTTTCTTTCATGAACAAAGTCCAGGAAGTTGCTTTTTCCTACCAAAAGGGGCCCACATTTACAATAAACTTATTGAATTTATTAAAGTAGGTGTACCTTTTAAATTTCAATTTATTTAATTTTTTGATATTTTTGTTGTTGCAACAATGCTCCCTTCGTTCTGACTTTAGTTTTTTATTATATCAGTCTAATGACTGCCATAAGTAAAAGAAGATAATCACAATTTATTCTCCATAAAAAACCTATGTCTGCAAAATTTCATTATAAAAAGGTATATTTTTCAGAGATTTCTGATATTAACTCTTCATCTTTCTCTCTCTCTTTTGTAAAGTGCGATCGGAGAATTGAAGTGATTCTGCTTAAACCTTCCAATAATTGTTGATTTTCGTAATAGTATTTATTCCATGTAATCTCCATAAAATATCTCTACTATTTTTTGTGATAGCTCCAGCTGTTTTTCTTCATTTCTTTTTAGCATTTGCATGCTATGAAGGAATAAATTTTGAAATTATTTGTTTTTAATGGTCAAACTCAAAAGTAAATAAAGCTATAAATAATGGCATGTAAATATTGGGGTAAAAAAATCCCTTGGGATAGGAAAAGCCAAAGACTATTTCTGTCATGTTTACAAAAGATAGGGGTTCAACGTCTTTCAGACAGCCTTCAACTTTTGTCTATCCAAAACGATTTTTTAAGCCTTTAGCATTTAAAATGATCATACCCGGCCAGAATATTCTACTTATTTTATGTTTAAACCAACCAGATCTTCCCTGTCATACCTACCCTGCAATGTCATTCTAAAAATAAAAAAAAAATCACCTCATTGAAATCTCACAACTATGAACAAATGAACAATTAATTCAAAACAGTGTGAATAACTAAGCAATACATTTGACAGTAATCTGAATACTTAAGAGTTAAGATAGTATATATATATATATATATATATATATATATATATATATATATATATATATATATATATATATATATATATATCTGCTAATATTTATAGCTTTGTTCAACTGTTAAAAACAAATTATTTTACGTTCTCTCAAAGTTTCTAAATTCTTATGATGTAAAAACAAATTTTGATTTTCTTTCTTTTCTTTCACAGAGTGAATACTGGAAAAGGGGTTTCCAAGAAGTAGTGACCCCTAATATTTACAACAGTAAACTATGGGAAATTTCAGGCCATTGGCAGCACTATGCGGTAATTTTTCCAATTCAATTTTTATTCCAAATGTTATGATTCCTGCTTACTAATAATTCTATGTTTGGGCCTCTGGGTATAGTAAAATTTAATTTAGAACTATGTAGTTGAAGGACATGAGTTCAAATTCTTTCACTTGCAACTGATACGACTATATTTTAGCAAAAAAAATAATAAAACCCCCCAAAACAAACCCACAAATTTTTGTCACTTCTGTTGAGAAAAACACTGGTTTATCTCTGGCAATTTGCATTTCAGTGATGTTTATTAGAATTTGTATTTAAGTGTAAATACATAATGGAATGACAAATATTTGGACTTATAATCCAAGATACAATATGTGGAAAACATTTATAAAAAGAAGTAATGTTTGTCACCACATCAATATAACTGTTGTATAGGAATTGATATTAATACCATTTTTAATGCCAATAGGAGCCTCCTCCAGCTGGTTATCAATGCAATCTGCACTTAGTATATATTGCAGGTGCAGATTGCATTGATAACCAGCTGGAGGAAGCTCTTCCCGGGGTTTAAAATGGTAGTCATCATCATCATCATCGTTTAACGTCCGCTTTCCATGCTAGCATGGGTTGGACGATTTGATTGAGGACTGGTGAAACTGGATGGCAACACCAGACTTCAATCTGATTTGGCAGAGTTTCTACAGCTGGATGCCCTTCCTAACGCCAACCACTCAGAGAGTGTAGTGGGTGATTTTATGTGTCACCCGCACAAAGGCCAGTCAGGCGGTACTGGCAACGGCCACGCTCAAAATGGTGTATTTTATGTGCCACCCGCACAAGAACCAGTCCAGGGACACTGGCAACGATCTCGCTCGAAAATCCTATGAAGGCCAGTCAGGCGGTGCTGGCAACAGCCACGCTCAAAATGGTGTATTTTATGTGCCACCCGCACAAGAGCCAGTCTAGGGGCACTGGCAACGATCTCGATTGAAAATCCTTACACATGTCATGGGCACAAGTGCCAGAAAGGCGACGCTGGGCACAGGTGCCATCCCGATTTCGCTTTCGCTTGCCCCAATAAGTCTTCGCAAGCTGAGTTTCGTGTCCAATGAATGAGTAGTAAACGTCGATTTTTATGGAACATCCATGTTGAAGTGGTGACAAACATTACTTCTCAGTATAGTTACTACTTTCATCTCTTATGGATATTTTCTAACTTTGCTTCTTCACTTGTTTATTTATAAAAGGACAGAAGAGCAAAGTAAACATCATCATTATCATAACCATTGTTTTAATGTCTGCTTTTCCATGCTTGCATGGGTTGGGCTGAATTTGTTGAGGCAGATTATCTGTGACCAGATGCTCTTCCTGTCCCCAACACACATTTTTTTTCCAAGTAAGGTAAATATTTCTTAATGGGAAGACATGTTTTCATGGAAGATTGGAAATGGAGGACAGCTGGCATAATGGTGATGCTAACACACACACATGTATATATCTATCATGTATATATACATATATATATATATATATATATATATATATGCATATACACACGTGAAGGCACATGGCTTACTGGTTAGGGTATGCAGCTCATGATCATATGTTTGTGAGTTTGATTCATGGTGGCACATTGTCTTCCTCGAGCAAAACACTTTATTTCACATTTGCTCCAGTGCACTCAGCTGTCAAAATTGTGTAGTTCCTGTGGTTCAAAGGGCCAACTTTGTCGCATTCTGTGTCATGCTGAATCTTACAGAGAACTACATTAAAGGTATGCATGTCTGTGGAGTGTTCAGCCACTTGTATTAATATGTGTGCATGTGTTTGTGCGTATCCTTGTCTTGACATCATGTGATGGTTGTAAATGAGCATCACCTTCATACAAGTGGTGTGGTGTTGTTTTCAGTACTCTGTGGAAAACATGTCTGGCCAGGGGTAATATATAACCGGGTTTGGAAACAGATGGAGGGTGGCGAGTAGAAGGACATCCAATTGTAGAAAAACTGCACTTGTTATAATAACTGGATATCAACAGAGAATGAGATCATAACATTGAGTTCTAGTCTGCTGATATAGCACCATGTTTACTATGTTCTGTTCTCGCCATAAAAGAGACAATGCCATGATCACGTTAAACCTGTCAATCCTAACCGAGGGGATATAACCAACGTCTGGATCTAAGTTCCACAGCCAATACTCTTTAAAACAGTGTCTGCCTTACGACACCCTAAGCAAGGAGAATTTATTTTGTGGCACACCAAATAAAAATCCCAACAAAATTGAATATACTTTATTAGTATGAATACAAATAAATTCTTATCATAGTAACAATAAAACAATATTGTTTTATGAACATAGTGTGTGTGTGTGTGTATGTATGCTCCGTTGGATGTGTAATGTCAATGTGAATACCCGTCAGAGTGTAAGTATCTTGAGAGAAAAGCTGAACATTAGAAGCATCAGTTGTGGCGTGCAAGAGAGACGATTGCGCTGGTATGGACATGTGGTGAGAATGGATGAGGATAGCTGCGTGAAAAAGTGCCACACCCTAACAGTTGAGGGAACCCGTGGAAGAGGTAGGCCCAGGAAGACCTGGGCTGAGATGGTGAGGCAAGACCTTCGTACATTGGGCCTCACCGAGGCGATGACTACTGACCGAGACCTTTGGAAATGTGCTGTGCGTGAGAAGACCCGGCAAGCCAAGTAAGATCGTTGCCAGTGCCCCTGGACTGGTTCTTGTGCGGGTGGCACATGAGATGCACCATTTTGAGCGTGGCCGTTGCCAGTACCGCCTGACTGGCTCCTGTAGGATTTTCGAGCGAGATCGTTGCCAGTGCCCCTGGACTGGCTTGTGCGGGTGGCACATAAAAGACACCATTTCGAGCGTGGCCGTTTTCGTGCGGGTGACACGTAAAAGCACCCACTACACTCTCTGAGTGGTTGGCGTTAGGAAGGGCATCCAGCTGTAGAAACTCTGCCAAATCAGACTGGAGCCTGGTGTTGCCATCCGGTTTCACCAGTCCTCAGTCAAATCGTCCAACCCATGCTAGCATGGAAAGCGGACGTTAAACGATGATGATGATGATGATGATGATATATATAGGTAATATGATACAATAATAATGTTTTTAGTAAGAAGGATGCAATTGATTTTGAGAAAGAATTTTGTCAAAATGCAGGTCTAAATTAGATAAACAAATATGTAACTCATTTTTTAAACTTTGTTTCCATATACGCAAAGATACGATGATCCAAAGAGCAACAGAGATTTAACGGCTGTAGTAGCTAATCGGCGATATTGGCTCCAAAGCGAGATCCAAAATTCTGGCAATTCTGACAAAGAAAATGAGGCTTTGTGCACAGGATCGTTTTCAAGTCTATTAAATTTTCTTCTGTTAATGTTAACGTCAGGTGTGTACTGTTGTATCTTCCGAAAGGATTGATGACCCACTTGTACATTTGATAATCAAGTGATGGAAAATACTTGGAAATTGATACAGAAAGGTTTTCTGCTGTCTTCTGCACTTCTGACAAAATTTTTAATTTGTTTGGTAAAGCCTCTAAGTCTGGGAAGCAATGAAGCTGCGAGTTTTTAACTTTCCTTATCCAGAGTTGTAACTTGTTGGTGAAAGACTTTAATTTGCCTGTAATTGTAATATTTTCGTTTGCTCCTGCAGGCTCAAATTTAAAATGTAATATATTGTAACAAAACTGTTGTTCGTCATGTCACATAATTAATTTATATTTACCGTATTTTACAATTTATACAATTAATTTATATTTGTGCTTAAACTTTGTGAATGTTCTTGGATTGTTGTTTCCCAAAAATCCTGAAAATATTTTTTGCGGCACACAGTTTGGCAGACACTGCTTTAAAACATATATATTCTACAAACAGAAAGAGTTTGATGGAAAATGAATTGGACAGAAACATATAAAAATTTAGACTCTTACTTAAAATTGACAAGTCTAGTTTCAGTATTACTCTTTGGTGTGCTGCTAGTCTTTTTTTTTATGTGGTACTTAGTTTTCTCTTTCTGTTTGTAAAATATAAACACCATATCCTTTTTTTGTCTTCAACCTTCAAAACTTCCATACTCATCAAGTGATTCTAAACTGTCTTTTAGAATACATTTGGTTGAATTTTCCTTCATCCTTGCCAGAATATTCTAATTCCTGTGGTACTTCTGCAGTTGTGAACATCCTATGCCTTGCTCTTTCCTCTCCAGATGTGTCTGGTTACAGTCAGCTTTACTTCCTAGTACAAAAAAATTTAAATTAAATGAAATACTAAAGAATACTTTATCTTTGAGCCAACAAACTAATACTGTAGTGACAACAAATATTTATTCTGCCTGGCTGATTTATTCTTAATTCGACCAGGTTTTAATGTGGCCACAGGCATGGCTGTGGGGTTAAGAACCTTCCTTCATAACCATATGGTCTCAAGTTCAGTCTCACTGTGTGGAATTTTGGGAAAATGTCTTCTACTATAGCTCTGGACTAAGCAAAGCCCTGTTAGTGGATTTGGATGATGGAAACTGAAAGAAGCCTGTTGTATGTTTGTGTGTAATTTTGTTGGCGTTAGGAAGGGCATCCAGCTGTAGAAACTCTGCCAAATCAGACTGGAGCCTGGTGTTGCCATCCGGTTTCACCAGTCCTCAGTCAAATCGTCCAACCCATGCTAGCATGGAAAGCGGACGTTAAACGATGATGATGATGATGATGATCACATGGTAGTTGTAAATGAGCATCACCACCATACAAATGAGGTTGTTTGTTTCTAATCTTCCATGAAAATTCTGTCTGGTGCTACTTTTCTTGGAAACAGATGAGGGTTGGCGACACAAAAGGGCATCTGGGTGTAAAAAATCTGCTTCAGCAAATTCCATCTGACCCATGCAAGCATGCATTTCCATTAACCATTTAGCATTTAAACCTGCCATATCTGGCCCAAATATTCTATGTGTTTTACATTCAAACTGGCCATATCCAGCCTCTCACACCTCACAGTCACATCATTGAAGCCTCAAAGCTATCAGATAATGATTAATTCAAAACAATTTGAATAAAAAGCATTATATTTATTAGAGTAATCTGAATGTGGAAGAGTTAAATTGGTAATTCTAGAAAGTGTCAAGTCTGAAATTCTCAGTGTAAACCTGACAGGGTTTATATATTTTTCTTTAATATGTGACATCGATATTTTTTTTCACACTGATACATTGATATGTTTTGTATATTTTTACAGGAGAATATGTTCTCATTTCAATCTGAGAAAGAAACATTTGCTCTGAAACCAATGAACTGCCCTGGCCATTGGTAAGTTATTGTTCTTTAAACTGTGACATGGTCATCGTCTAATAAAATACATGCAGAATGGAATCCTTGAAAAGAGGTGACAAATTGATTTAGTGATTTTTATGAGTGATGTTGTTCTTGTGAAAACCTACCCTTGTATGCAAGCTTGACAAGGGACTTGTTAACAAATTGAGATCGTGCATACACATACATTCTATTTCTTTTGTGTATATACAACCACTGCCTATTTGCTGTCATCATCATCCACTTCTCCATCCTTGCATTGGATCAGATGGAATTTATTGAGGCAGATTTTCTACGGTTGGATGCCCTTCCTGTCACCAACCTTCACCTGTTTCCAAACAAGGTAATATTTCCACCATGGCCAGACATATTTTAGTAGAATATTGGATATTACTGACATTCATTTACAACAATCACTTGATGTCAAAGAGACACATATATACAACAGGCTTCTTTTAGTTTCCATCTGCCAGATCCATTCACAAGGCTTTGGTCAGCTTGGAGCTATAAGAGAAGACACTTGTTCAGGGTACCACACAGTGGAACTGAACTTTGAAAACCATCTGGTTGGGGAGCAAACTTCTCAATCACACAGCCACTCTAAACTTAAAATAAAAGCTTTGGGTTCAATTTGTTTGACTAAAAGCCTTCAAGGAGTGCCCTAGTGTGAGTGCAGTCCAGTGACTTAACCCATTACCTACCAGTGATCTCATATGAGATCACTTAAAAATTACAAATTTCGTAATTATCTGTCAATATTTACACATATCTAACCTTTTTGCTATATCTACTAGGTATATTTCTCTGATATTCAAATGCGGTTTGCTAATTTTTCACCCAATATCTCGTTCATTTCTATTTAAAATGTTATTTTGATCATTCCAGCGTGTTTCTAAGGCTGTTTTATGCTAGAAATCAAAGTTTCATAAAAAAAATTCCAGTTAATAGAATTATAGGAGGTAATGGGTTAAACAGTTAAAAGAATAAAAGAAAAAATAGAAAAAAATTACTTTTAATAGTAGTTTCTGTAACTTTACAAAGCTAATATATCTGTTTATATTTTTGCAGTTTGATGTTTGATCATCGACCAAGATCATGGAAAGAACTACCACTCAGGCTTGCCGATTTTGGTGTCCTTCATCGAAATGAACTGTCTGGAGCTTTGAGTGGCCTAACGAGAGTCAGGAGGTTTCAACAAGATGATGCCCATATATTTTGCCGACAGGATCAGGTATGGATCTAAAACCAATAAGATGAGTTGGCTTCAAAGGATGGATGTGGGATATGTAAACGTTTCTTGACAAGGTGCAGGTATGGCTGTATGATGTAGTTAACTTCGCAACCAAATGGTTTTGGTTTCAGTCCCACTGTTTGGTACCCTGGACAAGTGTTTTCACCTATACCCCTAGATCAGCCAGTATCTTGCAAGTGAATTTAGTAGATGGAAACTGTGTAGAAACCCATCATATGTGTACATGTATATATGTATGAGTGTGTTTTAATCTTTGTTTCTCCCTCACTAACACTACAATAGGGTTGGTTTGTCAGAATAAATGCCAGGTTTAAAATATATTTATTAGACTAAACTCTTCAAGTCAGTACCCCAGCATGGCCAGCATCCAGAGCCTGAAATTAATAAATGAGTCAATAAGAGTAAGTCTTCTCTGGGAACACATACTAATGTGAATAGTTCCTTGCCATATATTGAAACCCTGGATGGCCCATTACCAACAAAGTTGTGTACTCTCTCTGATGTGTAGTCATTATATATTACTGTAAGGCAGTGAGCTGGCAGAACCATTAGCATGCCGGGTGAAATGCTTAGCAGCATTTCGTTGGTCTTCATGTTCTGAGTACAAATTCCGCCAGGGTTGACTTTACCTTTCATCCTTGATAAAATAAGTACCAGTTGAGCACTGGGGTCGATATAATTGACTATCCCCTGCCCTCAAATTTCAGGCCTTGTGCCTGTAGTAGAAAGGATTATATGTTACAGTAAACAACTTAATGACTTAATATATTGTTACTTTTTTCTAGATAAAAGAAGAAATCAGTGGTTGTTTAGACTTCTTGAAGAATATTTATGGTATATTTGGGTTTATGTTTAACCTAAAACTATCCACCCGACCTGAGAAGTATATGGGAGCGCTGGAGATGTGGAATGAAGCTGAGAAGGTAAGAAGCCACATTTTAGGATTTTGTTTCGCTTAGAAAATAATAATTAAACTTTGGAGTGATGTAGATTAGTTTTTCCTTTTTTTTTTTTTTTTTTTACCACTATATTTACATTTTTATGTATTTGTTTTGCAAGACTGCAGAAAGACAAAATGGAATAAGCAGAACTAAAGGAGATATGTGGGATAGAGAGTCACTGATGAGGTCACAGGATGTGTGATGAAAGCGCTTTGACAAAGAAACTAAAATAATACTAATAATAGAGCTGAAGTAAAGACCAAATATATAATGCATGTGTTTAATTGGCAAACTATAACTATTATTAGCTTTATAGAAAATAATGTCCATTGTATTAGAAAGCGTATTCTCATTTGGTCTCGTCTTCGAAAATTTAAGTTAAGAATTCCAAAAAAATGGGTTATTGCTTTTGTGGTTGACTATTGAGTTTATTTAGGTCAGATGTATCAGTAATATTTGGTCTTAAAAAAAAAATGTATGTCTTCCCCCTTTAAGGGCTGAGGTAGCATTAAGGTAAAGATGTTGGTGTGCTGACTCTGTCAGAGTTTTCAGAGTGAAGGTCTTCTTAGTGTTGAAAGATCTCAAAATTGCAAATGACCCCAGAACACATGATGGTGATGATGTGCGGACCAGGTATATCACAGGATGAAGTATGAAAGAAACTGCATGTGTATTGTTTACTTCATGTGAATTTAGAAACTCTGAGAGACAGGAAGTAAATCAGTTTTGTTATTTTTTTGACAGTGGAAAGCTATAAATAATAGCAATGTTGATATTGGGCTAAGAAAACCTTTTGGATGAAAAAAAAGTTGAAGGCTGCTTATGGGGCATGAACCCATACCTTCCATATATACATGTGCACATGCACACATACACAGTATATTAGATAATCTGCCAAATCAGATTGGAGCCTGGTGTTGCCATCCGGTTTCACCAGTCCTCAGTCAAATCATCCATGGAAAGCGGACGTTAAACGATGATGATGATAATTTAATTTGAATGTTTAACATCCTTTATATATTGTTTTTATACCTCAGTTGTTGTTTACTTGATATGTTGTTTAATGCATCTATATATATATATTTGATTTTCGCCATGTTAGATCGCTAACCTCTACACACATTTTTTTTCTCTCCGTGTTTCTTTCCGTGGAAGAGCATAGGCTCGAAACATTAAAGACTTTTTCAATTCCCAAGCGTTATACTAATACATCTGTTTGTTTTCTACACCACCTGTCTTCAACTTGTTTTTTTGTGAATTCTCCCTATATATATATATATATATATATATATATATATATATATATACATACATATATATATATATATATATATATATATATATATATATATATATATATATATATACATACATATATATATATATATATATATATATATATACATACATATATATATATATATATATATATATACATACATACATATATATATATATATATACATACATACATATATATATATATATATATATATATATATATATACATACATACATATATATATATATATATATATATATATATATACATACATATATATATATATATATATATATATATATATATATATATATATATATATATATATATACACACACACATGTCTTATAGTTTATTTTTCTTTCCCTTTTCTCTTCTTAGCAATTAGGTGAATGCCTTGATGATTTTGGCTTTCAGTGGAAAATTGATCCTGGAGATGGTGCTTTTATGGACCAAAAGTAAGGAACCAATCATTTCAGATTTTTTTTTTTTGTCTTTGATAAACCATAAAATATTATCCATGTTTAAGTAACAACTCAATATTTTCTACTTTTGTTTGATATCACCTAGATTACTAGCACAATGATATCAAAACTAATATCAATGTAAATTCGACAACTGGCACCCATGCCAACATCATCTCCTTCATTGGACACGAAACTCAGCTTGCGAAGACTTATTGGGGCAAGCGAAAGTGAAATCGGGATAGCACCTGTGCCCAGCGTCACTTTTGTGGCACTTGTGCCCGTGACATGTGTAAGGATTTTCGAGCGAGATCGTTGCCAGTGCCCCTGGACTGGCTCTTGTGCAGGTGGCACATAACATACACCATTTTGAGCGTGGCCGTTGCCAGTACCACCTGATTGGCCTTCGTGCGGGTGACACGTAAAAGCACCACCCACTACACTCTTGGAGTGGTTGGCGTTAGGAAGAGCATCCAGCTGTAGAAACTCTGCCAAATCAGATTGGAGCCTGGTGTGGCCATCTGGTTCACCAGTCCTCAGTCAAATCGTCCAACCCATGCTAGCATGGAAAGCGGACGTTAAACAATGATGATGATGATGATAATCACTTGCTTATTAATCACTGACTATGTTCCTTATTCTTGGGCTAATATTACCATTATATCCTGCTTTGTAGATTGACATCACAATCTTGGATGCGTTACAGCGGCCGCACCAATGTGCTACTATCCAGCTTGACTTTCAGTTACCTCTTCGATTCAATCTCTCTTATATCAGGTAGGTTTCAATCTGTGCATTTGTTATCCAAATCTTTTCCACACTCCTTTAGTTGTTCCTTAACCATTTAGCATTCAGATTACTCTATCAAATGCACTGCTTATGCATTCACATCATTTTGAATTAATCATGCATTATCTCATAGCTTCTTGATCTTGATGATGTGATTGTTTATTTTTAGAACGTAATTGTAGGGTAGGTGTGAAATGCCGAATCTGGCCAGTTTGAACATAAAACAGACGGAATATTTGGGCCACATATGGACAATTCAAATGCTGATGGGTTAATTTAGAGGTTCGCAAAGTATTTCTTATGGCATACCCTTTCATCGTTCCAACAATGTTAGTGTACTCAATGTGAAGAAAACAGTATAAAATGGTTGGATACCATAGAACAAACAGTAAACATATATTGTTAGTTATTAATTTAATTTCATGTAAAGAGTTGAGGAGTCTTGTCTTGTGAAAAATGCATCCATTAAATTCTGTAAAATGGTTGGCATTAAGAAGGACATTCTGTCATAGAAACCATGCTAAAGCAGACATTGGGGTTTGGTACAGCCCTCTGGTTGGTTGGATCCTGTTGAACTGGCCAGCATGGAAAACAAATGTTAAACAATAATGTTGATGAGTTCAAATCCTGCCACTCTCACTTTTGCCTTTCATCCTTCAGAGGTCAAAATAAAATACCAATCGAATGCTGGAGTCAATTTAATTGTTCCCTACTCCAAAAATTTCAAGCCTTGTGCCGTGGTCAGCTTTACCTTTCATCTGTGTGGAATTAATACATTCAGTTGTTTCCTCCCCTATATGTAACATTTAATTAAAAATAAGTTCATTTAATTTAATATTACATTTTTAATGAGTTGGATTATCTTGGCTTTCTCTCTCTCCAACAAGTGACTCAGAGAGATATGCCGCATATCATTCTCAATTGATACAAAGTTTGTTTTTCGTTGTAAACATTGCTGAATACTTCATTTTTTGAGATAAGTCAATGGGAACTGCAAAAAGTTTCCCATGCATTTTCTAGACACACAAGTTGCATTTTATAGCTCATGATTACTTCAGAATTCCAGGGTTTTCACAAACCTCACATTCTACTATATTTTCTCTCATATACCTCTAGAGGTACATGTACCCTAGTTTGAGAAACCCTGCCCTTTTTTCATGTTTCAAAGTTACTTTCATTATTTAAAGCACTTTAGAAACACTGCTTGTGGGGTTAAGGTACTGGACTACTGACCATAACTTCAGCTCATAATGTCCCATATGGTTAAAAGAAGAGAGGGTTTCTGGTTATAAAAATTACCAATTCTAACAATTTGTAAATTTGGGTATTTTTAATTACCCACCCATGAAAGAGTTAATGATTTTCTTTTCATGAACACAGTATTTTACCCTTTCATTATAAAGATGCCCTTCAGTCATGAATGACCACGGGATTACACCTAGAAAGTTACCCACTGAGGCACAAGTCCTGGCATTTTTGAATTCGTATTGTGTTTGATATGGTCCAGTTTTTAACAACAATCTACATCATGTCATCTCATTTCTTCTGATTATCTTCTAGTGGAGAAGGTGGTGACAAGAAAACGCCTGTGATTGTCCATCGTGCTATTTTTGGTTCTGTTGAGAGAATGATTGCTATCCTTTGTGAAAACTATGCCGGGAAATGGTAAGCAGCAAAAACATCTTTGAGTTTTTCTTTTCTTTTTTTTATCAATATTGAAATGTAAATCTATTATGCATTTTCTACATCAATGCTTCGCAACCAGTATGCTGCAGCACACAGTTTTGCTGCAGTGTAACCTGAATATAATTTTTTTCCCTATACTTTTACTTTTTGTTTTTCGTTCAAGCATGCTGTCAAAGTTTGAAAAAAAATATAAGTGTACTACAAGTGAAAAAGGGTTGTGGAAAACTGTTCTACATTATTAGATTCATTTTATTAACACGAAATAAAAAGGATACAAATATCTGAGAGGTCTGTGATGCAACTTATTAGTTTCAGCACAAACTTCGGCTAGTCTTTCAAACAACTGTTTATGTCTCTTCATCAGACAAGACAGAAAGCAACTTGATTTTTTTCCCCCCTTATTATATAGACAGACAAGAGAAATAGTTCTGAACACATAAAATCTGTCTCTTGCTCTCAACATATATTCATAGAAATGTAGAATCTATTGTTTGTCTTTATTATTTCTCTATGGTTTGAGAGAGAGTGTATGTATGTATATATCATCATCATCATCATCATCGTTTAACGTCCGCTTTCCATGGGTTGGACGATTTGACTGAGGACTGGTGAAACCAGATGGCTACACCAGGCTCCAATCTGATTTGGCAGAGTTTCTACAGCTGGATGCCCTTCCTAACGCCAACCACTCAGAGAGTGTAGTGGGTGCTTTTACGTGTCACCCGCACAAAGGCCAGTCAGGCGGCACTGGCAACGGCCACGCTCAAAATGGTGCATTTTATGTGCCACCCGCACAAGAGCCAGTCCATGG
The DNA here is from genome assembly GCF_046866305.1 of Octopus bimaculoides. Lineage (NCBI taxonomy): Eukaryota > Metazoa > Mollusca > Cephalopoda > Octopoda > Octopodidae > Octopus > Octopus bimaculoides. Next base: position 72,926,979 of record NC_142929.1, on the reverse strand, counting down.
GCACTGGCAACGATAAACAAGTTTTTTGTATTTAACCCTTTAGCAATCAGATTATTCTGTCAAAATGTAAAGCTTATTTATCCACATTGTTTTGAATCAATCATGCATTATCTCGTAGCTTTGAGATGTCAATGATGTGACTATATACTTTTAGAATAACATTGTAGGGTAAGTGTAAGAGGCCAGACCTGGTTGGTTTGGACATAAAACAGGTAAAATATTTGGGTTGGATAAAGCCAGTTTAAATGTTAAAGGGTTAAATATTGTGACTACAGTGAAATTGTTTAGATAAATAAACCAGATATTTTTACCTTCATCATCATCAAATTTTAAAAACTTGATGGTGCAATCTTTTTCCAGTGGGCGTTCGATATCCCACAATTCATCATTCACCTTGGATATCACAGTGTTATCAGCCAGTCCCTGATATATATAGTCAATTCAAATGAACAATCAATTAGAATTAAGACAAATAATGAACTTAATGGACAACAAGAGGATGTGCACAAGGAATGTATTAGCTTGATGCTAAGGGGAAAGAAAGAGTTTGATGTTTTGAGCATAGCTCTTCATCAGAAAGGAGAAAGGGAAAAGTCGAAAGAAGGAAAAGAAATCGCCAACAGCATGTGTAGTTACATAGCAAGCACCTTTCAGGCGTTGGATCTCATGGAGACAATGACAAATGACCGAGACCTTCAATAATATGCCATACTTGAGTACAAGACCCATCAAGCTAAGTGGTATCCTAGTCATGGCAGATACTGGTGTCACGCAACTAGCACATAAAAGCACCGATTACACTCTCGGAGTAGTTGGCATTAGGAAGAGCATCCAGCTGTAGAAATCATGCCAAATAAGACTGGAGTCTGGTATAGTCCCTCAGCTTACCAGCTCTGGTCAAACCGTCCAACCCATGCCAGCATGGAAGATAGACATTAAATGATAATCATGATGATGTTGCTTATCTAAAATTTGAATATATATATCTATGCTAGAGGAATGACTGTGGTTTAGAGGTTTGCTCAGAACCAAGTGCTATCAAATTCAGTTTCACTTTGTGGAACCTTGGGTAAGGATCTTCTATAGTCCGAGGCTAACCAATGCCTTGTGAGCAGGTTTGTTGGATGGAAACTATAGAAGTCATTGTGTGTGTGTTATCTCAATTTTCTATCTTTGACTTGTTTAATAGACAAGTTTATGTGAATTAAATATAACCAGACTCTATGACTCTATAATCTCTCTATTTCTCTATCTCCAGGCCTTTCTGGCTTTCTCCACGCCAGTCCATTGTTGTTCCTGTTGCCCCACCATTTGATGATTATGCTCAACTCGTAAGTGTAGTTTGGTTTTATAATGTTTTTTTTTCTATTAAAACAACCATAAGATGCTTGTTTCTTCCTGTTGTATCATCATATGGTCTTTATATACCTTATTGGGGTTGTATCAAATTGGTTGTGTGGTTAAGAGATTGCTTCTCAACAGTGTGTATGTATATTATTTATTATTGAATTGAATGTGACACATCCATTTCCAAGTGTGTCTGTATATATACATATACACACACACACACACACATATTTGTTTAAGGCTACCATTGGTTTCATGTTAAGAAAATATCTTAACAATTTTTCAAGCAAGCTGATCACATGGAGGAATGGTGTCTGCTCGAAAAATTGTTAAGACATAATGATATTTTCTTAACATGAAACTAATGGTAACCTTAATATATAAATAAAGAAATTTTATCCACCAGTGTGGTGTTGAGCACTCATTCTCATTTATATATATATATATTTAGTTATGAGGATTCTTAATCAAGGCTCATCAACCAGTAGGTTACCAGAAATGGTTAGGTACGATGACATAGAGAAGTGAACACAAATGGTGTTTAAAAGTTAACACAGATGTATACCATTAAGTATACATTCTAGTAAAGAAAAAATATTGGATTCTGTGTCTATGAATGCAATCATTATTGTGTATGTAAAATGGAGATTTTTAATAGCTTTTACTCTTCTCTGTGAATCCCTTACAGGTGAGCAAACAAATTCATGATGCTGGGTTTATATGTGATGTAGATTTAGATCCTGGTACTACCATGAACAAGAAAATCCGCAATGCTCAGTTGGCTCAATATAATTTCATATTTGGTAAGTGGACATTGTTGTTTGTTTTGTTTTAGCCTGGGTCGCCCTCAAGCTGGCCAGCTCTTGTCAAACCATCCAACCCATGCTAACATGGAAACAGACATTAAAAGATGATGATATTTTTCTTTTAACGTGACTAAGAAAATTTATGAAATTCATCAGCAGGACTGATGAGTCCAATATTTCTCCACTTAGATTTCAGAACACGATTTTAATGGTAAAAATTGTCACTATACTTAATCTTTTAATATATACCTTGAGAGCTGTTAGAATTTCTTTTGTGCCCGCGGCATGTGTAAGGACTTTCGAGCGAGATCGTTGCCAGTGCCCCTGGACTGGCTCTTGTGTGGGTGGCACACAAAATACACCATTTTGAGCGTGGCCATTGCCAGTACCGCCTGACTGGCCTTTGTGCCAGTGGCACGTAAAAAGCACCCACTACACTCTCTGAGTGGTTGGCGTTGGGCATCCAGCTGTAGAAACTCTGCCAAATCAGATTGGAGCCTGGTGTAGCCATCTGGTTTCACCAGTCCTCAGTCAAATCGTCCAACCCATGCTAGCATGGAAAGCGGACGTTAAACGATGACGATGATGATGATGTTGTGACTTCATTAGTGCTGGTGCCATGGAAAAAAAAAACTGCACCCAGTACATTCTGTAAAGTGGTTTGGTATTAGGAACGACACCAAGCTGTAGAAAATTTGCCAAAATAGACACAGTTGTCTGACTAATGCATCCTGATGAACTGTTTGACTCTAATCCCAACATAGAATATGGACATTAAATGATGATGATGATGATATAATGTACCCTGTTTGGTTTAGCTCGTAATGTCAAACACTAAGCAACAAGATTCTAGAATACGTCCTTTTATTCTAATATCTTCTTCATTTGAACTGCTGCTTCTCTGGAGCTCACTGCCATTGTCTTATTTTCCTCTGGCCTGTGATATTCAGTCTTTTCAGCTTTCTGTCAATGGACATCATTTGAATTTGTGAGCCCTTTTCTTTTCCTTTGTAGTCCTTCAAAAAATTATAATAAAAGGGTGACATGTAAAAGCACCCACTACACTCTCTGAGTGGTTGGCTTGGGGAAGGGCATCCAGCTGTAGAAACTCTGCCAAATCAGATTGGAGCCTGGTGTAGCCATCTGGTTCACCAGTCCTCAGTCAAATCGTCCAACCCATGCTAGCATGGAAAGCAGACGTTAAACGACGATGATGATGATGAAATATACAATTAATACACATAATCATCATCATCATTTAACATCTGTTTTCCATGCTGGCATGGATTGGATGGTTTGACTGAAAACTGGGCAGCTGGGGAGCTGTACCAGGTTCCAATCTGATTTGCATGGATTCTATGACTGGATGCCCTTCCTAACTCCAACCACTCCAAGAGTGTAGTGGGTGCTTTTTATGTGCTGCTGGCATGGGTGCCAGTTGTGTAACACCGGCATCAGCCACAACTATGATTTCACTTGCCTTGACAGGTCATTTAATTAATCCTTTATAATATAGATAATTTGATTTCATTTATTATTTGAGGGTGTATTAATCTTAATTATGATAATGTAGTTTGGGGTTATTAATTATCCTTTAATTATAAATAACATTAATTTGTAATATATTCATTTCAGTTGTTGGTGAGAAAGAGGTGCAGAATCTAACTACTAATGTACGTACCCGAGATAACAAGGTCCATGGTGAACATAGCATTGTCAACATCATTGAACGTTTCAAGGATCTGAACCAGAGTAAAATACTTGATGCTGAAGAAAAATTCTAGATCAATAAATCAATATGTACGTTGTTTCTTCTCTATTGAACACATCTAAAACATTCTTTCTCTTCTGAAATAACATTTGTCTTCTTCTGTTCCATTTTGTTTTGTTATTTGTTGCAAGGTGAGTCGTTGTTGTTGTTGTTGTTGCTCTTTAGATCCCATGTTACTCCTGATTAGTGGGGGCACAATGGCCCAGTGGTTAGGGCAGCGGCCTCGCAGTCATAGGATTGCGGTTTCGATTCCCAGACCGGGCGTTGTGAGTGTTTATTAAGCGAAAACACCTAAAGCTCCACAAGGCTCCGGCAGGGCATGGTGACGAACCCTGCTGTACTCTTTCACCACAACTTTCTCTCTTACTTCCTGTTTCTGTTGTGCCTGTAATTCAAAGGGTCAGCCTTGTCACACTATGTCACGCTGAACTACATTAAGGGTACACGTGTCTGTGGAGTGCTCAGTCACTTGCACATTAATTTCACGAGCAGGCTGTTCCGTTGATCGGATCAACTGGAACCCTCAACGTCGTAAGCGACGGAGTGCCAACAACATACTCCTGATTAGGAAGAGTTATGATCATACCTAGGAATACATCATCCACAGAGCCTTTCTGGTGTGATGTTCCTTTTTCATGATAGCATAGTGTTTTACGAGGGAAGTCTGACTTATTTCTGATAGACCAAGCAACTATATGGAGGCTTCTTCTTGTAGGCTGGGTGGTGGAAATAGTAAAGTGCTATTTAAATTAAATATCTAATGTTTTTTATCAAATATCTTACATTTCAATGTAAGCTTCATGACAAAGGTGCTGTGGCTGAATGGAACAATAAAATCCCAAAATGCTTCAATATGTACCCAAGCATGGCTATATGGTTAAGGAGTTAGTTTCACAGCCATGTGGTTCTGGGTTGACCAATACCTTGTGAATAGAAATTGAGTGGTGGGAACTGTGCAGAAGTTTGCCGTGTGCGTGTATGTATAGACGTGGTGGTAGTGATGTTCCTGAAGGGAAATAACTCTAAAAAAAAAAAGTGAATGTAAATGAATAAAGTGAACTTAACCATTTGCTGAATAGATATTGACAAAATAATACAGACCAAGTGCTAGGTTGTAGGTTGACACAACTAAAACACTTGAAGGCGGAACCCTAACAGGGTCACAGTGCAATAATGAAACTAGTAAAAGAGTAAATGAAAAAAAACCAGTATTTTTGTAACTGGAATGCCATAAAGAATATACCCAGGGATGCAACAGCGAGTTTATATTTACATCAGTTGTTTGTAATAGACTTGGATCATTGATAAAAAATAAATTTGTCAGAAGCATGTATTTTTTTGAAAGCTGTAAAATTCTGCTCTGAATAAACTCCTCATCTAACCCTTACTAGCATGAAAAAATGGATGTTAAATAACACTCCTATGTCATAGTATATACTTCACCAAACTGGGTTTTTTTTTTTATATTGATTTTCTTTTTCTTTTTTTTTTTTGCAGGTACACCTGTTTTTTTTTTCCTTCACGATTGCCAAGTTTTGGAATGGCTCTTTGATACCATTCCTTAATTGATGTGCCTCTGTTAAACTATACTCACTGCTTACTGTTTCATTATAAATTCTTCTGATGGTGCCATTCTCTATATGTCTCCCTTTATATATACATATATGTATGTATGTATGTATGTATGTGTGTGTGCATATATATGTATATATATATATATATATAGATACAAATATCTACATATATAAATATATGCAAATATATATGTATGGATATACACACACGCACACACACACTTTAGTCTATGTACAAGAGCGTTTGGTCAATAAAATTCTCTAAAACATTTTCAATTTTGACTAATTTAATTCAAGATATTGTTGTCATGTGCTTCATTGTCATCATCATCATCCATCATTTTGAATCCAGGTTTTGCCCTGTTAATAGGGGTAGCCAGATCTACTTCAATGCCATAGCAACTGCCCTCACACCATCTCCCCATCTTGCCTATTTTCGGGTGTCCTCTCTTTTGAAGTCAACCCTCCCAATCTCTTCTATCTGTCCTCTCCACATTTTCCTCGGTCCATCTTGCTTTCGCTGTTCATTTACCTCAAACTCTAGCACCCTCTTCAGAACATGCTCCTCATCCCTCCCCAACACATGCCCATTCCACTGGATTCCATTCGCCCTTGCCAGCCATTCCACTGATTCCTCTGACCCCAGCATCCCCATCAAGTCCTTCGTCCACCTCTTATCAAATAGCCTCACGCCACACATTTATCTCACCACTGCTCTCTTGGCCCTTCTCAAAATTGCCATTTTGCTTTCCCTCAGACACCATGTCTAACTCCCATATAGCATTGCAGCTCTCACACAACTCCTATAGACTTTTCCTTCCATTTCCAATGAGAACCTTTTCCCATATAACAATGCTCCACATTCCCTGAACTTCACCCAGCCAAGTCTTGCTCTTGCTGTCAGATACTTCACATCCACCCTATCTCCCAAATAACAAAACCCTCTCACCGTTTCCACCTTGTCACATAGTGTTTCCCTTTTTACTTTTTACATTTACTTTTCCATACTTGCAATGGTGGGACACAATTTGTTGAGGTAGGATTTCAAAGGGCAGATGCTCATTTTGTTTCCACTCCCCTCACCTATTTCCAAGCTAGGGAATATTTTCCCCATGGCCAGGCATGAAAAGACATGGACATATACACAAATGCATATCATCATCATCGTTTAACGTCCGCTTTCCATGCTAGCATGGGTTGGACGATTTGACTGAGGACTGGTGAAACCGGATGGCAACACCAGGCTCCAATCTAATTTGGCAGAGTTTCTACAGCTGGATGCCCTTCCTAATGCCAACCACTCAGAGAGTGTAGTGGGTGCTTTTACGTGTCACCCGCACGAAAACGGCCACGCTCGAAATGGTGTCTTTTATGTGCCACCCGCACAAGCCAGTCCAGGGGCACTGGCAACGATCTCACTCGAAAATCCTACGGGAGCCAGTCAGGCGGTACTGGCAACGGCCACGCTCAAAATGGTGCATCTCATGTGCCACCTGCACAAGAGCCAGTCCAGGGGCACTGGCAACGATCTTACTTGGCTTGCCGGGTCTTCTCACGCACAGCACATTTCCAAAGGTCTCGGTCAGTAGTCATCGCCTCGGTGAGGCCCAATGTACAAAGGTCTTGCCTCACCACCTCAGCCCAGGTCTTCCTGGGCCTACCTCTTCCACGGGTTCCCTCAACTGTTAGGGTGTGGCACTTTTTCACGCAGCTATCCTCATCCATTCTCACCACATGTCCATACCAGCGCAATCATCTCTCTTGCACACCACAACTGATGCTTCTAATGTTCAGCTTTTCTCTCAAGATACTTACACTCTGACGGGTATTCACATTGACATTACACATCCAACGGAGCATACTGGCTTCATTCCTTGCGAGCTTACGTATGTCCTCAGCAGTTACAGCCCATGTTTCACTGCCATGTAGCATGGCTGTTCGTACGCATGCGTCATACAGTCTGCCTTTTACTCCGAGTGAGAGTCCCTTTGTCGCCAGCAGGGGTAAGAGCTCTCTAAACTTTGCCCAGGCTATTCTTATTCTAGCAGCTACACTTTCAGTGCACCCACCCCCACTACTAACTTGGTCGCCCAGATAGCGGAAGCTATCGACTACCTCCAGTTTTTCACCCTGGAATGAGATACATTTTATATTTAAATGGGAGGTGCAAGCATGGCATTGCTTCCCAGTCACATGGTTCCGGGTTCAGTCCCACTGTGTGACACCTTGAGCAAGTGTCTTCTACTACAGCATCGGGCTGACCAGTGCCTTGTCAATGGATTTGGTAGACAGAAACTGAAAGAAGCCTGTTTTTTATATATATACACACTTTTATTATTTTACTTGTTTCAAGCATTTGACTGCAGCCATGCTGGAGCACCACCTTGAAGGATTTTAGTTGAATGAATCGCCCCCCAGGACTTTTTTTTAAACCCTAGTACTTACTCTATCAGTCTCTTTTACCGAACTGCTAAGTTATGGGGAGATAAACACACAACACCGTCTGTCAAGCAGTGATGGTGGGGACAAACACGGACAATGACACACAAGTTTACACACACACATACACATGTTGCTATCGATCTATTTTATTCAAGGCAGGCACTGCCTACCTTGAATAAAATAGATCGATAGCAACATTTTCCTCTCATGGCAAAATATACAACAAGCTTTTTTCAGTTTCCATCTCACAAGACTTTGGTCAGCCTGAGGCTTTAGTAGAAGACACTTGGCCAAGGTACCACACATTGGGACTAAACCTGGAGCCATGTGCTTAGAAAGCAAGCTTCTTACCACACAGCCACGCCTGTCCCTGTAACTTAACAGTTCAGCAAAAAGAGACTAATAGAATTAGTACCAGGCTTTAAAAAGAAGAAAAGTACTGGAGTTGATTCAGTTGACTAAAAGTTCTTCAAGGCAATGCCCCAGCATCACCATGGTCTAATGACTGAAAGAGATGAAAGATAGAAGATTTATATATAACATATACATACACACACACTCAAGAGGTTTTTTTTTATAGTTCCAACAAATTCTGCTTATGAGATTATGGTTGGCTCAAAACCTATAATTAAAGACACTTGTCCAAGGTGCCATGCTGTGGGACTGAACCCAGAACTACATGGTTGGGAAGCAAGCTTCTCAACCTCTCAAAAACAAGTAAGAGTTAAACAACAGGAAGGGGTCCGCCTATAGCAGGGTTTTTACCCATGGGTCCCTTTAGTCTCTATTTTACTTGGATAGACCCTTGTGGCCATTTAATGTTTAAAAAATCATTTTTATAGTTAAATATTATTAGGAATTTTATGAAAACATTTTTTTAATATTTTGTGTATTGTAGAAGTAAATCCAATTTATTACAGATATATTTTTAATGATAAAATCGTATTTGGAACCTGGTTGAGAACCACTGATCTATGAAGCAGTTCCTGAATAAATCATTTGCACTGACACACACACACATATATATATATATAAAACCTGCATTTAGATTTTTCTGTTTACACATATACAAATGCGTACACATGCACACACTCACAAGTATCTACATGTATAGTGTGAATATTCAGACCCTTGACACAGACAATACTGCTATATAAGTCACAATATGTTACTCAGATGTCAACATCTTCGTCATCATTATTGTTTAAAATCCGTTTTCTATGCTGGCATGGGTTGAATGGTTTGACTGAAAACTGGTAAGCTGGGGAGCCTTTCTAACACCAACCACTCCAAGAGAATAGGAAGTAGTAGGTGGGTAGAGCTTGAATGGGAGAAAGAGGGACAGGGAATATAATCCTTTCTACTATAGGCACAGGCATGAAATTTTGGGGGAGGGGACTAGTTGATTACATCGACCCCAGTGATACTTAATTTATCGATCCCAAAAGATGAAAAGCAAGATCAACCTCGGTGGAGTTTGAATTCAGAACATAAGGATGGACAAAATGCTGCTAAGCGTTCTGCCTGGCTTGCTAATACTTCTGCTGGTTTGCCACCTTAAAGGAAACAGGTAGAGAATATAATGAAGAAGTGTTGAGGAATGGTAAGTTGGGAAAAAGGAAGAATAAATGCAACTGTAGAAATTGCCTAAGGTTGAGATGTCATTGGTTAATGTTACATGATATGATGAGGAGAGTTAAGGGAGAGGAAATGACCAACTTCAGTAAAAGGGGGCTGTATACCATGCTTCTGCTAATTTTTTATGGGGCCTATGTAAATATAAATGCAAGAAGGTATAGCCACCCATCCAGCTCCTTGCCTAAGCAGGATGTCAACAATGTACTGGCTGGTAAGAGGGGGGGGCTGGCACTTGTCATAACAAGGTAGACTAGAACAACCTAAAATAAAGTTCTATACTCAAAGCATAACACACAACCTGGTCCAAGAATCGAATCCCTGACATTATGATAATAAGCTGAACACTCTCACTACTAAGTCATCCTCATCATTTAACGTCCACTTTCCATGCTAGCATAGGTTGGGTGATTTGACTGAGGACTGGTGAAACCAGATGGCTACACCAGACTCCAATCTGATCTGGCAGAGTTTCTACAGCTGGATGCCCTTCCTAACACCAACCGCTCCAAGTGTGTAGTGGGTGCTTTTTACGTACCACCGGCACGAGGGCCAGTCCGGCGGTACTGGCAACGGCCACCCTCAAATGGTGTATTTTACGTGCCACCTGCACAGGAATCAGTCCAATGTTTTGTTCCCATGCCACCGGCACAAGTTGTCAAGCAGTGGTTGTGAACACACACACACACATTTACACACATATACGATGGTCTTCTTTGAGTTTCCGTCTACCAAACCCACTCACAAGGCTTTGGTTGGCCTGAGGCAACAGTAGAAGACACCTGCACAAGATGCCACGCAGTGGGAGTGAACCCAGATCTATGTGATAGGGAGGCTACTTACAATACAGCCATGCCAGCTCGAAATTTTTTTATTTTCTGTAAAGTACAATAATATACATAACCTATGTTGCAGAAAAATTCATGTTAATTTAAATAAAGTTCACTTCTGATGGAGCAAACCTATGAGAAGGGTTGTTGTTATTGTTTAACCCAAAGTTAGCCACTAAAAAGCACCCACTACACTCTCTGAGTGGTTGGCGTTAGGAAGGGCATCCAGCTGTAGAAACTCTGCCAAATCAGATTGGAGCCTGGTGTAGCCATCTGGTTTCACCAGTCCTCAGTCAAATCGTCCAACCCATGCTATCATGGAAAGCGGACGTTAAACGACGACGATGATGATGATGATGATGTTGTGACTTCATTAGTGCTGGTGCCATGGAAAAAAAACTGCACCCAGTACATTCTGTAAAGTGGTTTGGTATTAGGAACGACACCAAGCTGTAGAAAATTTGCCAAAATAGACACAGCTGTCTGACTAATGCATCCCGATGAACTGTTTGACTCTAATCCCAACATAGAATATGGACATTAAATGATGATGATGATATAATGTATCCTGTTTGGTTTAGCTCGTAATGTCAAACACTAAGCAACAAGATTCTAGAATACGTCCTTTTATTCTAATATCTTCTTCATTTGAACTGCTGTATACCATGCTTCTGCTAATTTTTTATGGTGCCTATGTAAAATTACCTGATGGAGCAAACCTATGAGAAGGGTTGTTGTTATTGTTTAACCCAAAGTTAGCCCTTATTGAGCAGATCTGTGATCAAAAGTGTTCCACTTACGGCCATTACGTTTTTTTTCATTGAGGTATTGTGTATCTATAACAGCTTTATCAAATGTAACACTCTATTTTAAGATTGCAGGTTTAAATTTGAGGCAGATTTTACTGCTATTGTTGGAAAATCCATCATCCGCAGATAGGTCCCTGATAGTTTTGTATATGTGCGTGTTTGCATGGGTGTGTGTACGTATGTTTGACGCAATTTCAAGCAGACGCCATAATAATGTGTGACTTAATTACCCTTACGGACATGCGCACAAGAAACTTCCTTTCAAGGTGTCACGCTCCTCGGTCGCTGACACGAAATTTGTTTTTCTTGTCAAAAACAAATTAATTTCCCACGTTTTAGAAGAAAGGATCATATTTATAACAACCAAACATGGTAAGTAAAGTTTATAATAAAATATTTCCACCATTTAATTATCATAGAATACTTTAAGAGTTTATATTATCGTTAAATATTTGTCGACACGTGTGGATATTTGGTTTATACAAAACACTCCATTAAACAATTTTCCCCAAAACTTTTGGTATCTGCCAAATATATTATAGAAGTATATAATGGCTACATTTCCTATTATGTTAGGAAATTATTTGTTTAGGTAATTTCCTATTGGACGTTCGTAAAATCATAGTGATCCCAAAAGTTTATTTCGATATAATATTTCATAATTATAAGTAGTACACACTGCGAACAGCGATTAAAAAGTGAGGAAAAACGTTAGACTTATTTTGAATAGAGTTTTTTCCCTGGGCACTACAATCCACGGCAGGCATACCAAGCAATTACAAATCTCTGAGTTTGACAAAGATTGGGCCAGTGTCGTAATTGTATGCTTTTCATTGAGTATCTGCTGATCTGTAAGTATTGCGTTGGGATTCACAATAAATCAAGGAGCAGCAGGGTGTCCACAAGACATGTTAATCGAGTTGAAATTGAAACAAACAAATTCAAATTTAAGCACGTCAAATAGGAAATTACCGTTGTTTTTTACAACGAGGTATTTTATTACGCTTCATTATGTGTGTACTTCGAAAATTATGTGTCAATAAAAATATTATTTACTATTAATATTGTCTGGATATTGCGTCAAGACAACACAATCCCTGTTAAAGAAATCGGGTTGACAGAAACTGTGGATCCCTGTCGGATATATATTTCTGTTGGAATATACTGTGTTCCACTTAATTTTGAAAATAATGAATTCTGTAAAATAATTTTGTCATTATTAATCTGGTGTTTAGAACAAACATAAGATTTTGTTGAAGAATTTTACTCTAGATCATTTTAAAACAATGTATTTGTATCATTGAACCAAAGTGATCTCAGGTGGGTTGGTAATCAAAGGTGGTCAGACATTCAACATAACCAATAATTATATCTATGTAGGTGAGTTGTACGAGTGCAGCTAAACAAATGAAGTTTTATGGAATATGAAGGAATTACTACTCCAATGTTTTCTGTAACTGTTAAGCTCCATACTGTTATACATGGAGAATTGGGAAGAGTATCGTGATTAGCATAGGACTGCTATAAACCTGATGTTAAATTGAATGGCATCGAATGTAATAAATCATGAACGTTTTGATTTTTGTTGTTCACCGTGCATATGATGATATCGGTTGGCAGATATCAATATTGGTCGACAAACAGTTCACTGAAGTTATAAACACAAGTCAATGCTCGTCTTATATTCATCAGTGCCTCTGGCTGATGAGATACATTGATGTTGAAACGCTGGGTTGCTTCAGAGCCTCTTGGATTAATGAATCAAATGCTATGAACACACATTTATCATAAAGGAGAAGCTGTTCTGTAACGAAACAATAATGATTAGCATTTTAATATTTGAATTTACTGGACCATATTAAAAATAAATATGCAAATCCTGGTTTAACGTAATGTCAAACATCTATTTATACTGAATTTGTTAAAATGTTTCTTTTAAAACCTTTAAATTCTCTTAATATTTCAGCCGCAGAACGAACATATTGAACTCCACCGTAAACGTTACGGACGTCGGTTTGACTATGAAGAAAAAAAGTGAGCCATTTATGTTTACATTTCTTTTAAGATAGTGGTAGAAGTAGATTGTGTCATTTAAAATTCTTGCACACTATGAATTGACTAATCTACGAGCTGTCTTTAGGAGCTAGATATTTACAAAACACACATATATAGACGCAGGTATGGGTTTGGTACCACTCTTTGGCATTACAAGTGTTTTGAATACCCCAGAGTGGATTTGGTAAATGGAAACCTGTTGTGTGTTTGTATATATATATATATACATACACACACATTGTATTTGATGCTATAAAAGCACACTCCAATTTAATAGCACATATTGAAGAAAAAGTTTTCAATGTATTTAAGCACTCGAGTATAGAGTCCAATTTTCACATATAGGAGTGATTTTTGGCGGGGAGACATTTGTCTGGAAAAAATGGGCATCTTAAATATGGCATGTGTGTATGTATGTATGTGTATATATATATATATATATATATATATATATATATATATATACACACATTTTATGTCTCTATTTTTCAATACTGGCATAGGTTAGATGGATATGTTATTGAGGCATTGTTTTATTACCCGTTGCCCTTTCTGCCTCTAATCTTTACCTGTTATTTAAAGTAAGAAGCCCACATATCTGTACATACACACAAGCAAGGAAACATATCTCTCAGGCTCTATATACTTTCTTGCAAATGTGTGTGTGGGCTTAGCCATGTAGTTTCCTCATTCCAAATGAATCTTGCCAGTATTCTCTCATGCATAACCAATGTCAGATGAAAGTAATTGCAAATGTTAAACTATGACACCGGAAGACAGTTGGAGAAGGTTCTATTTCAAAATGATTTAATACAGTAACACACAATTATAACTTCAATCTACTTATATTGGTAGTCATTACACCACATATTTGTACAGTTGCATTACAACATGTTGGTGAAATGACAGTGATGCAGATGATAAAAATATTCAAATACAAAACTAGACCAGTTGGGGAATAAATAAACCATTGCATTAGTTCTGATTCCCTGATAGTTAAATTCTCTTTGTATTTTTTAACATTACTGTCATTACTTTAACACACACCACTTATACTAATTCACTTCATAATAAGTATTTACCTTATTCTTTAAACTCTTTAATAAGCGTAGACAATTTGCTTGAATGCATTTTCCAATATTACTGAAATTCAGCCCAGCAGATGAGCTGCCAGATTTCAACCTCTATTCCACATCTTGGATGAAAAAAAAAAAAAATAGAAGTCACATTTAATGCATTTCAGTTTTTCTGCTTGGTATATTAGTTGGGCAACCAACTGTAAAATAACCCTTCTAAGAACTTCATATTGGACAATATTCTTGGAATGCTCTTATATTCCAATCATGCTTCATGACAGAATATGCATTTTAACCCCAGACAAAAAAAAAATGGAGCTTAAAGGTAAATTTAATTAGCAGCCTTTGTGTCATAAGTCTGTTGTGGCAAAGTTCAATGGGATAACAATAGCTGCTAGATATATTTCCCCTTGTGAATCCCTTCAAATTCAGTGCCAGCAAGGAAAACTGTCATGATCAAAACAGTAAGAAAAGTAATTAGCTAACTTTTACTTAAAATTCATCTTTTCATTTATGATATCTTAAATTATATCATTATCATTGCATCTCATAAAAGATATATCTGTTCATGTAGATGTTGTTTTATTCAGTTACATTTTCTTCTTTTCCCCAGACGAAAGAAGGAAGGCCGTATGCCTCACATTATGTCTGATAAGGCACAGAAACTCAGAGGTTTGAAGTAAGTATTACTTTCTGTATTTTGTTGACCTTCTTTGGCAATGGGTGGTGGTGGGGAGGGGTTGCTATTGGTTCACTATGAGTCAGTACAGTTTTTTGTTTTCTAGAAATATATTTTACCTTATTTAATACAAGAATCTAACAGTACACAGACTGATATTGATGAGAAATTGCTAATATTTAGTTTCTGTATTATCATGAACTTAACCCCTTTGTTACTTCATTTCTCTTGAAATACACTGCCTTTATTTCAATTTTCAAAATTATGAAACATTTAATAAAATAATTGTTATTATTAACCCCTTTATTACCATATTTTTGTTCAAATATACTACTTTGTTTCAATTAATTTTTTTTTTTTAAATAAAGAATTTAATAATAAAATTATTAAGTAGGTGTTTAGAACATACATTAACATGAAATTCTGATAGACAGTTTTAATTTATATCTCTTTAAAACTGATGAATTGTATCATAGAAGCAATGGCAGTTTCATGCAAGATGGAATCAAGAAGGTTAAGCTGGTGTTTGGAACATAATTTAACATGAAATTTTATGGAAGATTTTAATGTAGATTACATCAAAACAGCAAATTTGTATTGTATAAATAAGGACAGTTTCAGATGGGTTATCAAAAGGGATTAAATGAATTTTTGCAAATTTGGATATTTTTGGTGGAAAAGATGGGGGAACAATGTCTCCTCTTACTGCTCATTAGCAGTAAAGTGAAAAGGTAGGAAATTTGTCAGTCAGAGGCAGGCAAATTTATGTGCCTTGAATAATGGCACAGTATAAGAGGTGTAGTTGTACAGTTTGAGCCTATCACATATTCAACAGTACTTAAGCATTTTAAACCTTAAAGTACAGCTACTGTACTCCATTGTGGTTAACAAAGAAATGTATCTCCTGTTTCTTTATTGCTCATTCCCATTTAATGTAAATGTATTCTTTGATTTAAACCAGCCAAATCTGGCCCAAATATTTGACCTGCTTTATATTCAAACTGGCAAGATTTGGCCTCTCATACATATCCTACAATGTCATTCTAAACATAAATAGTCATGCCATTGAAATCTCCAGGCTACAAGATAATGCATGGTTAATTCAAAACATTGTGAATAAATAAGCATTGCAGTTGATATATGAATACTAAAGAGTTAATAATCTTAGTTCATTAATAATAATGTTCAGAATACTACCTTTCTTTTAAACTAAACCATGTCTCATTTTATTTAATACTTTGTCTCTTCACAGGGCCAAATTATATCACAAGAAACGACATGCTGAGAAGATACAAATGAAAAAGACGTATGTATTTTAATCTTACAACAACATTTACTGTAAATTTATTAATCTTGGCTTTTACTAGTTTGTCATTGGTCTGTGGCCATGCTGGGGCATCACTTTCAGTTTGTCTATTAAGTTGAACCCACCACTTTTATTGAATACAGAACAAGGCAGAAATGGAAGTGAACCTGGGAGGAATTTGAACTCAAAATATGAAAGACATATTTGAAAACCACCACCAAGTGCTAATATATTGGGTCATCCCATAAATAATGCGTTGATCAAACCCCAGCATGTGTCCAGTTTAACACTGCCCCTTTCAGAGTTTTTGCATCTCCTGATCCAAGCCAATTTGATTGTGTGTGTGTAAAAAGGTTGGAGCCTCCATCAGTCAGAGCTGACCATTTATCAGCATTTGTATGTGCAAACTTAGGTAAAGCTTCTTGTGAAAGACTGGCATTTGATCATGTGTGCAAGTGTCCCTTTTCCATGATACTAATGTTGCCCAAAGGTATGGCTGCTACTCAGGAGCTGATATTACTTGGTACCCATGTTGTTACAGGTGTTGCTGTTAGAATGCAAAGATCTGGAAAATAATACTGCAAGGTATCTTGACCAACACTATTAGTTCTGCCAGTTTGTCCCCTGGATTGCTACTTTTTCATTGACCCTTAAAGGATGAAAGGCAAAGTTGACCTCAGCAGGATTTGAACTCCAATGCAGGGGCATTCTATCTGACACTCTTACAACTCTGGTAGTTTGCCTTCTATGATTGTCTGCTGCACAGCGTCTGTCACTGATTTCACTGACAAAATTTGGTCAGCCCAGTACTGTGGTGTATAAAAACACTCGCTCATGGTATCACACAGTGGAGTTGAACCTGGAACTGTGTGATTGTGAAGTAAACTTCTAAACTACACTGGGGTATTGTGAATTGTCAGCTCTCTGTTGTGGCATCTGTTGAGCTGGAGTAATGCTTTGCACACAGGACAATGTAGAAGGCACTTGGTGAACTAAGACATGTAGAGCTGGTACAGAAATGTTGGGGAGAGAGAGAAACTAACAGCTAGGTTATTCTTTTTAGTGAAATATTTCGCTCATTTGTAATGCTAAATATTGTCTTTATTGTATTTTATAGCATAAGAATGCATGAAATGAAGAAAACAAAACAGAAGGCTGATGATGCTGTCCCAGAAGGAGCCGTACCAGCATATTTGTTGGACAGGGAGGGTCAGACAAGGGCTAAGGTTTTGTCGAACATGATTAAACAGAAACGGAAGGAGAAAGCTGTAAGTTATCACTTTCTACATTGTGAAATTTAGGAGATTTGGTCAAAGCTTTGAACTATTTAACCCTTAAGGCCATAACTTTGTGCTTAAGTATATATACTGTATTTGATGGCATATAAGATGCACATTTCCTGCTCCAAAAAATGATCTCAGTTCCTATATGCAAAGTTAAGATTACATTATGTGCTTTAATATAATGCTCTGGTTCTGCCAGTTTGCTATTGTGAGTGGATTTGATAGGCAGAAATTGAAAGAAGACTTTATGTGTGTTTGTGTTATATCTGCAGTTGCTTATATGGAAGTGTGGTAGTCTGTTGTTAGGTTCTCTTGTCAACAAACAACTTTTTTTTTCATAAATATGCAAATATGAAATTAGGGTGCATCTTGTTTGCCATCAAATATATAGTTGTTATAACATTTGCAAATTTAAGTTTGTGTCTGATGAACAGAAGTGAGACTTCTGCTTTGAGTAGAGCTCTTCATGTTGTAAGTTGAAGTTTGTGGCTAAATAGTTAATGTTGAATGGCATAGTTCTGAGGTTTTGAATTTACACATCATTACTTGTGTTAAGCTTTAGGTATTCTATGGCATCATAGTTGGAACAGGCAATCCCGTAACTAAGATTTATATTCTAAACTGACAGTCTTTATAACCAATCATAGTTTTACTGCTAAATCTTTTAAAAATTCAAAAGTTTATTCTGTCTGATATCACTGAAATGCTTGAAATGCTATAGAAAAGTTTTTTGTTGTTTTCTGGAACATGACATCAACTTAATGAAAAATATGTAATTTTTAATGAAATTTTATAGAGGTAAGATTTTGATGGACTAGATTGCAATTATGCTAATAAAATGTAGAAAAGTAATAGCATATATTTATTGCAAATATACATATGAGAAGTCGCCTTACTGGCACGTGAGAAGCAACATTCGAGTAAGGTCGTTGCCAGTGCTGCTGAACTGGCTCCTGTGCAGATGACATGTAAAAAACACCATTTGAGTGTGGCCGTTGCCAGTACCGCCTGACTGGCACGTAAAAGTACCCACTACACTCTTGGAGTGGTTGGCATTAGGAAGGGCATCCAGCTGTAGAAACTCTGCCAGATCAGATTGGTGCACCAGTCCTCAGTCAAACCGTCCAAACCATGCCAGCCTGGAAAGCAGAGGTTAAACGATGATGATGATGAAATATATTCATTTCAAACTTAGTGTTCTTTTGATAAAAGTTACAATATAATTATTATATGAATTAACAGATATTGCACAAAACAATAACTTATGTTAGATGTATGGTAGCCCATTGGGAACTATTCTGCATCTTTAGTATTTCTTACTCTAAAATGAGGGTACTTTATTGTAACCTCTTTGTGTGTATTAGTTTGATACAAAAGTGTAAAGCATAAAAACCGTTTTGATGAAAATTGAAATATTCCAAAAGCAAATCTGGTGTAGTACAAAACTGTGTTTAGTGTTTAATTTATTTTGTGCAATTATTGTAGAATTAACACAAGTTGATTAATTTTGGTTGCCATTGTATACATAGCAAAATTGATGTTTG
Source organism: Octopus bimaculoides (assembly GCF_046866305.1). Taxonomy (NCBI): domain Eukaryota; kingdom Metazoa; phylum Mollusca; class Cephalopoda; order Octopoda; family Octopodidae; genus Octopus; species Octopus bimaculoides. The sequence continues at coordinate 72,907,822 of NC_142929.1, read as the reverse complement.
TTTCTGTCTAAAAGTAATGTTTTCTATTTTCAGGGTAAATGGAATGTGCCTCTCCCCAAAGTAAAGGGTATCAGTGAGACAGAAGTTTTCAAAGTAGTCAAAACTGGCAAAAGACAAAGTAAGTAAATATTACTTTTATATTTTGGTACAAGGCTAGCAATTTCAAGGGAGAGAGTGAGTTACATCAACCCCAGTGTTCAACGGGTACTTATTTTATCAACTCTGAAAGGACAAAAGGCAAAGTTGACTTTGGTGGAATTTGAACTCAGAATGTAAAGATGGATGAAATGACATTAAGCATTTTACCTGCCTAGTTTGGGTGAAACCACATTTTGTTTTATAATCAGGAGGCAAGGCAATGATCATGACTCTTTACAGGGCATCTGAGTGTAGTGGGAGGGGAGGGAGGACCTGGCTTGTATACTTACAACAAAACGGCCTTGGCTAAAGGCACATCTTGTGTCAGACTGGATGATAGATTGCCTGCCACCAGAGTAGACTATGGTGGGATTTGAACTCAAAACACAAAGGTCCAGAATACTCTTGAGAGGTATCCAGTTCAACATCCCTTTTGTTCCACTAATCAGCTGCCCTGGATTGGTATTTTTCATCACCCCCCTCCCCCCAAAAATACAGATGAAAGGCACAGTTGAACCCAGCGGGATTTCGTCTCAGAATGTAAGGAGCCAGAACAAAATACCACTAGGTATTTTGTTGAGTGCTCTGATTCTACCAGTTTAACCATTCTGAGTGGATTTGACGGGCAGAAATTGAAAGAAGACTGTGTATGATATCTGCAGTTGCTTATATGGAAGTGTGACAGTCAGTGTTGTTAGGTTCTCTTGTCAACAAATCACCCTGGCACTTTGTAACTTCACAGGTGTTTGGAGTAAGTGATCTCTTAATTGAGAAAGTGGTAAAGTATAGAGTTAAAAAGGGCATCTGGTTGTAAAACAATGCCTCAATAACATGTTCATCAAACCCATACAAGCATGGAAAAATAAATGTATGAAGAACAACAAACTTTTGTCCAAGTACTTGTGTGTGTATAAAGGCGCAATGGCCCAGTGGTTAGGGCAATGGACTCGCGGTTTCGATTCCCAGATTGAGCGAAAACACCTAAAGCTCCACGAGGCTCTGGCAGGAGATGGTGGCGACCCCTGCTGTACTCTTCCACCACAACTTTCTCTCACTCTTACTTCCTGTTTCTGTTGTGCCTGTAATTCAAAGGGTCAGCCTTGTCACAGTGTGTCACGCTGAATATCTCCGAGAACTACGTTAAGGGTACATGTGTCTGTGGAGTGCTCAGCCACTTGCGTGTTAATTTCACGAGCAGGCTGTTCTGTTGATCGAATCAACTGGAACTCGCGACGGAGTGCCGACAACAACAAAAAGGGTAAAGACCTCCTTCGCCCATGAATGACCATGACCATGGGATTACACCTAAAAAGTTATCCCCCTCGACACGAGGCACAAGCTCACACAAAGTTGCTTATGGAAGATCAGCCGTATGCATACATGCCACCGATGTTACCCAAGGGAAAGGCCTAGTCAGCTTGGCACCAGTAATGCCACAACTCATTTCTAATGTCTTGCTCAAGAACACAACACACTGCCTGGTCCAGGAATTGAACTCACTACCTTATGATTGTGAGCCTGATGCTCTAACCACTGAACCATGTGCCTAAGTGTGTCTATACATAGACACACACACATACACGTGTATATGAGAGACACAGGCAGCTGCTATGTTTGTATCTCTGCAGACACTTGTAATAAATGAACTGAATGTCTTATGGAACTTTGTTTTCTATTTTTACAGAGAAAGCTTGGAAACGAATGGTAACAAAAGTCACATTTGTTGGTGACGGTTTCACAAGGAAGCCTCCAAAATTCGAAAGATTTATTCGGCCAATGGTAAGTATTCTAATTTGCACCTTCTTTGCTGCAACTACTTTGTGGTTCAAGTTCATTATCATCATCGTCTTTTTAATGTTCACTGTTCTATGCTTGCATGGATGGACAGAATTTGTTGAGGCGGATTTTCTTTGGCTGAATGCCCTTCCAGTTACCAATCCATGCCTGCTTTTAAGTAAGAGCATATCTTCCTGTAACCTGATATGTTTTCATGGAAGATAGAAAACTCATTTACAACTGTCAAAGAAACAGTAACACACACATTCATCTATATAAATGTATATACACATACACACACAAACGGGCTTCTTGCAGGATTTCAACTCTGAACGCCAATTGTCAAATATCACAAGACATTTCATGCAATGCTCTAATGAGTCTGCTAATTAGTCTTAACAAAATCCCATTGATTGATATCTCTCACTTGTATTGGTTTTGTTGTTTCCCTTTTAACTGCAGATAATCTAAAATATGGAATTAACAATATTTGCATCCAATATTTTCCTTGCAAATCAAGAAAGCACAGTATTCATACGAAGGTCAGCTGAAATGTTCAAAGGCTGGCCAAGATACTTTCATGGAATGTGATGAAATGAACTTTATTTTTCAACATAGTTCCCCTTGTGGTTCACTCTCTTCCATCAGTGTTACAGTGCTTTGGATCTCATTAGAGAAGAAGTTTTAATCCTGTTTGTCAAAAAAGTCTTCAACAGCAGATATGACCTCATCATCACTGATACTAGTGCCCAGCCAAGTGTTTTTTTATATTTTTATGAGCGAGATCGTTGCCAGTGCCCCTGGACTGGCTCTTGTGTGGGTGGCACATAAACTACACCATTTTGAGCGTGGCCGTTGCCAGTACCGCCTGACTGGCCTTCGTAGGATTTTCGAGCGAGATCGTTGCCAGTGCCCCTGGACTGGCTCTTGTGCAGGTGGCACATAAAATACACCATTCTGAGCGTGGCCGTTGCCAGTACCGCCTCACTGGCCTTTGTGCGGGTAACACTTAAAAGCACCCACTACACTCTCTGAATGGTTGGCATTAGAAACTCTGCCAAATCAGATTGGAGCCTGGTGTTGCCATCCGGTTTCACCAGTCCTCAGTCAAATCGTCCAACCCATGCTAGCATGGAAAACGGACGTTAAACGATGATGATGATGAGAACAGATCCTATTCAGGTTGGGCCAACTCAGGAGAATAAGGAGGAATGATCAGTCAGTTCAAAACCACAGTCACACACAGCAGCCACTGAAACCAAGGATTTCTGTACTGGAGCATTGTCCTGATGAAACAAGGTTCCTTTTGTGAGTTTTCCTGGACATTTGGGTCGAGATAGCCTTTCGTAAATGCCTCAGCAAACTCGCATGGTACTCAGCATCGATAGTGTGACCCTTTTGAAGATAGTCAATAAACACAATACCTTTTGCATCCCAAAAGCTGAGACCATCACCTTCCCTGCACATGAAACAACCTTGGTCTTCTTTGGAGCAGGCAAGAAGGGGTGTTTCCGTTACATGAATTCTCTTTTTTTCTGACACTCATCCTGGCTCAAGAAACATTCAGGGAAACCAACTGGATCTGGCTTACACAATGTCAGATTTTCTCCGTGATGTGCACTTATGATCAGATATCAGAAGACACTCAGCAGAAACCTTTGTCACACCAAGTTCATTGTGCAGAATATTCTCAACTGTCACATTGGATATGCTAATAACATTGGCGTGTCCTGCATAGGAGCCAGTCTAGCCAGTGCCGCTAGACTGGCTCCTATGCAGGACATGAAACTCTGCTTGCGAAGACCTGTTGGGGCAAGCGAAAGTGAAATCATGATGGCACCTGTGCCCAGTGTCGCCTTCCTGGCACTTGTGCCGGTGGCACGTGTAAAGACATTCGAGCGAGATCGCGCCAGTGCCGCTGAACTGGCTCCTGTGTAGGTGGCACGTAAAATACACCATTTTGAGCATGGTCGTTGCCAGGACTACCCGACCGTTAAACGATGATGATGATTGGCTATTTGATTTATAGTCAATTGCTTGTCATCCATCACCATGTAGTGAACATGATTGTTTTCCTCGATCATGGCAGCTGCAGGATGTCCAGACCTAGGACCATCTTCAAGACTCTCTGTTCCCTTCCTGAATTCAGCTGCCCACTTTAGCACTGCTCGAGCACCATCTCCTAATGTAGTGACTATGTCAGCATGAATGTTCTGCAGGTTACTTTTGAAGTCTTCTTTAAACAGTGAGGTATCAGTTTACCTGAAAGAAACAATTCAGTTATTAATAAAAAAGAGTTGATATTGATGCATGCAAGATTCCACATCTCTAGCACTACTCCTTCACAGTCAGCCTATGAACTTTTCAGCCATCCTCGTAGAACCTCATTAATATTTTAATGTCAAACGGGACTGTAAACATTGATATATCAAGAAAGATAACTCTCATGGATTTTAAAGGAAGTCTTCGAAAGTTAACTCCCGTTTTTGAATTACCTCCCTTCATTCCATTTCTTAAACAATACCTCCGTCTTGGCAAAGGCGGAAGGCGGAGGTATTGTTTCAGTCGTGTTTGTTTCTCTGCGGACAAGATATCTCAAGAACTGATGGATGGATTCGGATTAAACTTTCAGGGATGTTTGGCCTCGTGACTGGCACGAACTGATTAGATTTTGGGATCGATCCGGTACCGGGCAAGGATTCTGGATTATGGGCGGTCGGGTTCATTTTTAGTATTCTTGTTTGTGAGAGCAGTCGAGTTTATTTCAGATTTTCTCATTTTAAAAATCATCTCCGAATAATCGTTGAGAGGTTTGCGCTCTCTGTTAAAGTTTCTTTCATTTGTTAGATTAAACTCAATTTCTGTTCCTAACTTTTTCCCTTCTCAGCATTGTGGAAGAATTTATTAAAAAATATCACAACTATTATTAACGTAACATTGTTTTGTGTTTATAAATATTGAAGTTTTTGATAAGTGCCAATGCACGAAATTCTTGACCCATGAATTGCTCTCTAAAGTCTGTCAATTATATATGTGTGCGTGCGCGCGCGTGTGGTTAGGAAGCTCGTTTGCAACCACATGGTTTCAAGTTCATTCCCACTGTAGGAGCCCGTCATATATATATATATATATATATATATATATATATATATATATACATATATATATATATAGAGAGAGAGAGAGAGGGGGGTAGGTGGTAAGGAGGGAGGGAGAGAGAAAAGCAAAGGGAAGAAAAGAGATAGTGGTGCCTTTCTGTTTGTCCTACCTCACTTGGTCTGTTTATGTTTCTGTTCATCCGAAGTAACTAATAAATAAGGATCAGACTTTGTACAAAAAAAATGTGTGTGTGTGTGTGTCATTTAGTATTCATTTTCCATGCTGGCATGAGTTGGACAGCTTGACAGGAAATGGCAAGGCCAGGGGCTGCACCAAATTGCATGGGCTTTATTGGCATACCTTCTACAGCCAACCACTTTACAAAATGTACTAGGTGCAGAAATTGACTTGAGTGAAAAAAAATTCGCTTTATAGACAATATGGATGCAAACACCACTGGGCCATGAATGATATCCTTGGACTGTGGCCCAGTGGTGTGTTTTTCATATATATTGTCTGTAAGGAGAATTTTTCTTCTCTTGGACAGTTTTAGATGCTAATTGTCTTTCCATGTCCAAGTGCACACAAACTTGTTAAATATGATTATTCACACCTATATATCATATAAAACACACCTATTGTATGTATGTATGTATTTTCATCATGTTGAACCTTTAATTCCTTCAAAATTTTTTTTCTCTCTCCATATTTTTCCTGTTAATCCTTTCTGTTGAAGAGCATAAGTTTGAAGTATCAGACTTTTCCATTCTTTCTGAGTGTTAAACTAATACACCTGCTTATCGTTCCCTCCCGTCTTCATCTTGTTTTCTGTAAATTTGAACTTATATATATACATATATACATATATATCTCTTTCACAGGGTCTTCGTTTCAAGAAAGCTCATGTAACCCACCCAGAATTGAGAGCTACATTTCATTTGCCCATCATAAGTGTAAAGAAGAATCCAAGTTCACCCATGTACACATCTCTAGGAGTTATCACCAAAGGAACCATTATTGAGGTAAGGAGACAATATTCATATATTCACTTTGCAGCTTTTCTCTCTTTTTCCTTTTAATGTCCATTTACCCATGCTCGACTTGCAAGAATCAAAATGAAATTTATTGAGGTAGATTTCCCATGGCTGGATGGTCTTCTTGTCACCAACCCTCTCTTATTTCCATGCAAAGTAATGTTTTTCCCTAGGCCTTTCAATGCAAACAGCACAATGGCCAAATGCTTTTGTGTAAGACTGTAATAGGTGCATGTGTGGCTTAGTGATAAGAAGTTTGATTCTCAACAACAAGGTATTGGGTCCTAAGGCAAGTGTCTTCTACCATAGTCCTAGGTTGACCAAAGCTTTGTAAATGAATGTGGTAGATAAAAACTGAAGGAAGCCCATCATATATATATATATATATATATATATATATATATATATATATAGGTATATATGTGTTTACTGTCTCTTTGTCTTGATATCATGTGATTGGTTGTAGACGAGTGTTACTATCATACAATTAGTATCCTTCATTTCCAATATTCTGTGAGAACATGACTTGCCACAGGGAAATATTTATCTTGCTTGTAAACGGATGAGGGTTGGCTTCAGAAAGGTTATCTAGCCATAGAAAATCTGCCTCATTATAAACTCCATGCTCCCATGCAGGCATGGAAAAGTGAACGTTACAATGATGTCAATGATGATTTAGCTTGTAGACTATGTAATTGTAGGCAAACTAGCTCGATAAGTAGCTCAACTTGATTGTGGTCTGGTAGAAATATTACAGCACATTATTGATAAGCTACTGCTTAAATTCCAAACCTGAAACCAGTGACGTCTCGATTTGTAGCTGGGTTGCAACTGGTGGCATTTGTTGGTATTTCTGTCGACAAACCATGCCTGTTGCTAAGGGGGTGCACTGGTCAGCACTTCCCCCTCACTATTCACTGGTGCACTTATTTCGAAACTCCACTATACCGTTGTTGCAAATTAGTGCCCACCCAGAATATTCTGAAGGGCCCCTGGGACCAAAATCTGGTGACAAGCCTGCAACAAACTTTGGTCTGCATTTTTGAGGTCCTCTGGAATAAAAAGAAAAGAGCCATTACCTGAAAAACAGCAATAGATTATCAACAAGGAGTGCATCCAACCATAAAAATCCTACCTCAACCATCAGGCCATAACATCCTGCAAGTTATGAAATCCGTTTGTTACTTCTATATTTACTGAAACTGCAAGATTTGTGAACCCCTCTTTACATTTGTTTTAAAGGAAGTTACGACCTTTCTAATCTAAGGGAAATAACTTTAATCCCTTCGTTTATATTCTGTAATATTTATCATTAACATTGGACCCACTTGTTGCTCAACTTTTGTGATTATTTTTAAAAATCAAAACTTTCTTTGAAAAGTGGTCTCTAATCATTAAGTGACGACTTAACATATACAGGAAAAATACTTAATCCTATATTTTTTCTCTCTCTTAACAATTTTTATTCTATTTTAGGTTAATGTAAGTGAATTGGGTTTAGTGACGCAAGGTGGTAAAGTAATCTGGGGTAAGTTTGTTATACACTTCATTACAATAGTTTGGCAAATATTATTTGATCTGCTTACCTGTATAGTTACAATAGTAAATTTAATATTTGGTTACTCCCCTCCTCCTGCATTGAGTTGTTAGGAATCCTCAAGCATTTTGTCTTAACCCTTGTAATGATACCAACCTGCCTGATTCTTTGATACAAACTTGTTTTTAAGTGATTTAAATTAAAATCTTTTTTAAAAAATATTTCATGTTAATTTTCGCTCCACATACCAGTTTAATTAATTGGAACAATATAGTGTATTTCAACAAATCTATATTTAACTAAAAAGGTTAGTGTTGTAGTTTTATGATTAAGGATACACTGATTCGGTTGAATTGAACCCAGCATTGTAGACTTACAGAACTATTTCAACTACTTATAAACTAGTATAATGTGGCAACCTGGCAGAATCATGAGCACATTTGACAAAATGCTAAGTGGAATTTCTTCTGGCTCTTTATGTTCTGAGCTCAAATCTTGCCAAGATCAACTTTGCCTTTCATTTCTTAGGAGTTGATAAGAAAAAAGTACCAGTCAAGTACTGGGGTTAGTGTAATTGACTTGTTATCTCCCCTCAAAATCACTTGCAATAGACCAGATTTATACTCATGGGTTGTTATGATCTTGGTCACTTATCTTTCATAGAAACTGTGTAACCTGCTTTAGGGCTCAAGAAGAACTAATAATCTTGTATAACATAACATACTGACCATATTTTAACACTGAACTCTTTATTACAACCATTTAACTTGTCCTGGGTAGGACATAGTATTCTGTTTGTCTCAGTCTGCTTTTCATCTCACAGTTGCTTAAAGCTGTGGGGAAAAATTGTCAAGGTTAAAAAAAAAATGCACAACCTTTTATAATTGATTGTTGTTGTTGGCACTCCGTCGCTTACGATGTCGAGGGTTCCATTTGATCCGATCAACGGAACAGCCTGCTCGTGAAATTAATGTGCAAGTGGCTGAGCACTCCACAGACACGTGTACCCTTAACGTAGTTCTCGGGGATATTCAGCATGACACAGTGTGACAAGGCTGACCCTTTGAATTACAGGCACAACAGGAAGTAAGAGTGAGAGAAAGTTGTGGTGAAAGACTACAGCAGGGTTCGCCATCATCCCCTGCTGAAGCCTTGTGGAGCTTTAGGTGTTTTCGCTCAATAAACACTCACAACGCCCAGTCTGGGAATTGAAACCGCGATCCTATGACTGCGAGTCCACTGCCCTAACCACTGGGCCATTGCGCCTCCACTATAATTGATATAGAAATGAATTATATGGTATTTACATTAAGCAACCTTATATACTAACTGAAAGGTCCTGCTGTTATTGTCGTCTCTGTCTACCCTGTTACTTGGGTTTTGGTGATCCCTTGAGCCTGTATAAATTTTTTATTACATAATATAACTTGTATGCACTCACTCATAATGTGTTGGGGCAGCTGTAGTTTATTTAACTGAATATAGTAATTATTTCCTGCAGACCACCAGTGCATTGTTGAAGCTGACTGTCAGAATTTGACGTATGTCATTAATCAACAAAATTAATTACTGCTCAGAGCATCACAATCTTTGCCACTCCTCACCCCCTTACAGACATGATAATATCACAAATTGAATAATTAGCACACTGGGCAAAATGCTTAACAGAACTCTGTCTGTCTTTATATTCTGTGTTCAAATTCCACTGAGATCTACTTTGTCTTTCATCCTTTTGGGATTATTAAAGCAAACACCAATTCAGCACTGGAGTTGATGTGATCAACTTATTCCCCCCCCCCCCCCCAAAAAAAAACAATTGCTGGCGTTGTGCCAAAATTTGTGGCCAATGCCAGTGTTGCGTAACTGGCACGTAAGCCATACCATTCGAACATTGGGCCTCACCGAGGCAGTGACAAGTGACTGAGACATTTTGGCAATATAACACATTTGAGAAAACCTGTCAAGCCAATTGAGATCATAGTTGTGGCTGACACCAGCATTACATAACTAGCCTGTAAAAAGCAGAACTTTTTCATGGGGCCCTCAAGATATTTCTGTGGATCCCTAATTTACAGAATGTTTGAGAAAGTTGTTTCTAGCAATAAATACTTCAAAAGCAAAATTGTTTTCATTGGCCTTTAAGATACTACTGTGAATCCCTAATTTACTATTTTACTTGTGTGGACCCATCCCCCCAAATCTTATGTGCTCTCCCCCTTCCCCCAAAGGTCATAGGGACCCTGTTTGCAAACCACTGTCCTAGAGGGATCAAAAGCAAAGTTTGGCCTCAGCCAGATTTGAACTCTGAATATATTGGAACAAATACTGCAAATGATTTTTTTTCTCTCTTCCTCAAAACACTTCTGCCAATCCGTCACCCTGAGTAATTATTATAATAATGTTTACACTGTGATAAAATATTCCATGTTAATTTATCCTTTTTCTCCTTTTTCCTTGCAGGTAAATATGCACAAGTAACAAACAATCCAGAAAACGATGGTTGTATTAATGCTATATTGTTAGTGTAACAGAGAGAGGTGGGAATAAAATGGTTTTTAAACATAAAGTGTTTGCCTTTTTTTCATTGTTGTAAGCATTTTTCATCATTTGTTTCAGTTATTAGACAGTGGCCATGCTGGGGGACCATCTTGAAAGGTTTTAGTCAAACAAATTGACCCCAGTAGTTTATTTTTAAGTCTGGTACTACATATTCTGTCTAAATTATGGGGACATGAACAAACCAACACCAGTTGTCAGGCAGTGGTAGGAAAAACCATGTATTTTTGTGTGTGTGTATATATATATATATATATATATATATATGGACTAGGCCTTAAAAGGATGAAGAGCAAAGTCTCCTTTGGTGGCATTTGAACTTAGAATGTTAAGACAGATGAAATACTGCTAAGCATTTTGTCCTACATGCTTACGATTCTACCAGCTCACTGCCTTCACAAATTAGTAAATATTGAATTACAAAACATTACTTTTATGAATTGTGTTTTGCAACTTTCCTGATGTGAAATTGTGTGTTGAAACAGATCTTGTTATACATATTTCAGAAAGGTAATTTTTTTTCTTGCCAAATAAACACGCACGATATATTCGTTCTCCACTCATTATTGTTCTTATGTCCATTGTCTAGTGGAGGCCCAGTGCTTAGGGCAGCGGACTGGCGGTCATACAATCGTGGTTTCGATTCCCAGACCGGGCATTGTGAGTGTTTATTGAGCGAAAACACCTAAAGCTCCACGAGGCTCCAGCAGGGGATGGTGGTGAACCCTGCTGTACTCTTTCACCACAACTTTCTCTCACTCTTACTTCTTGTTTCTGTTGTGCCTGTAATTCGAAGGGTCAGCCTTGTCACACTGTCACGCTGAATATCCCCAAGAACTACGTTAAGGGTACACGTGTCTGTGGAGTGCTCAACCACTTGCACGCTAATTTCACGAGCAGGCTGTTCTGTTGATCGGATCAACTGGAACTCTCGACGTCGTAAGCGACGGAGTGCCAACAATAACAACAACCATTGTCTAGAAATCTTTCGTCACACACTTGTGACCTCTTCAGCGGCTCTTCCATCCCATGTATCTCCTATTTAGCCCATTCTGCTCAATTACAAGTGAAGAACGAATATATAGTGCGTGTGTTTATTTGGCAAGAAAGAGAATTAAAAACGACCATCTCAAAACATAATGTAGAATTATAAAACAATTTATGTGAATAAATAATCAATAAACTATAACTGCAAGCACAATGCTTGAGTTGTCTTTCATTAAGAAAGATGGGTTTGATGGGCATGAGGAAGGTCCTGAATATTAGGTTGTAGATTTGTAAGTTTTAACTATTAGTCATCACGTTCTGTGTTCAAAGTGCTTCTCTATTTAATAAGTAATGAACACGACTAAACTCAGCAGTTTTTGTTCTGTTATAAAGAGATTTATGAATGCAAACTCGTGGACCCTTAAGCTTTTATGTATCCCTCTCAAAATTTTATTCACTCCCCATCAGGGGTCTATAAGGACCACTTTCAGAACCCCTGTTCTATGCAGGTATTGAGTCTGCTAGAAATAATAAATCTCCCTCAAATCGCACACTACTCACCTTAAAAAGTGCAAAAAAAAAAAAACACATTACATAAATATATTTCCACAGATGCATAATATCTGAAAACCAGAGATGATTATAACTTAGATGACTTTGACCATATGTTGATTCAAACTAGACCTGTATATTGATGACCCAGTTTTCAAGTGAATCCGCCAAAGAATTAAAGAAATTCCTAATCTGAAAGTTTAAACCTAGAATCGAGACAGGGGTTTTAAATGCCAACCAAAGACGAAAGTTTTAGTTAATAGGTAAGTCGTCTACTATCGGAGGAACGGTCAAGCTCAGTGTAGCGTTTATTGTAGCCTGTATAAGCCATGGGGGCAATGACCATCTATGTATCATATTTAACGTAAGAGAAACCGTCGTTGTGACCAGTGTTGGTGACACATGAAAAACACCTAGTATACTCTGTGGAGCGGTTGGTGTTAGGAAGAGCATCCAGCCATAGAAACAAAGCCAAAACAGACGAGCCTGATGCAGCTTACCAGTTCCAGCCAAGCCGTCCTACTCAAAACGGAAGCTAGAACAAGACAATGATGATGTTTGACAGGCAAGGTGCTAGTTTTTGTCCGAGATAAAATTTCTCATGTATTGAAAACAACATAATATATTAGGAGACGAAAACTAGTGAGAAACAAGATGCATTTTGGGCGTTGTCAATGATGTGTTCTCGCAGCGACATACTTTGTCGAAATTTGTCACCTCTGATGTATAGGCTAGTGAATAATAGTTTCAAATTTTGCTATAAGGGCAGAAATTTTGGGGGAGGGGATGAGGATGTAAATCGATTACATCAACTCCAGTTACTTATTTTACCCACCGAAAAGATGAAAGGCAAAGTCGACCTCTACGGAATTTGAACTCAGAACATAAAGGCAGACGAATACCACTAAGCATTTTGCCCGGCGTGCTCACGATTCTTCCAGCTCGCTGCCTTAGGATAGTGAATAATACATTCATTGGTATTGCGAATAGCCGCTGGGCTCACAGTTAGGCTGATAAGGATATCGTGGTGCAGCAGGAGTAAGGTGGAAAAAAAGTTCAGGAAGTTATAACACCTGATTGCTACAAAAAGGATTTATTTTCCGAGGGAAAGACTAGATTTTTAAGATTGCTTTTGTATGAAGTACGATGTCACACAGGGCCCGAAACGTGGAAACGTAATGTAGGTGTGTGACGGTTGAAAAGAAAAGAGGCAGGTGTGAACGATGGAGCAGAAATAACTCGAGAGAAAATCCGGTTTTAAGAGGCTTCAGACAAAGTGCGAAAGAGAGGAGACTGCACTGGAACGGATATCATCATCACCAGCACCAGCACCATCATTATCATCATCATTATTATTATTACTATATCATCTGCTTTTTCATGCTGGCATAGGTCAGAAGCAATTCGGTGAGGCAAATTTTCTGCGACTGGATGCTCTTTGCGTCGCCAACCTCCGTCTGTTTCCAAGCAAAGTAATATTTCCCCCTTGGCTGAACATGTTTTTACGGATGATTGGAAACGAACGATACCAATCATATAACAACGACGCTCTTAACGGGTTTCTTCCAGTTTTCGTCCATTCACGAGGTTTTGCATTATGGTAGAAGACACTTGCCTAAAGTGTCACGCTGGGGAATTGAACACGAAACTACGTTGGTAGGAAACGAATTTCCTTACTACACAGTCGTGTTTGCGTCACATATGTGATGAAGAAGTGCCAAATAATCCAAATGCAAAAAAGGAAAACAGAAAAAGTGGCGAAGGTGACATCAGGGGACTGGATCTTAGAAAGAACGGCAACAAGTGGTGTGATGATGTGCTGGAATAAACCGCCCAACCCATGCAAGTACTGGAAAAATAAATGTAAAATGATGTCGTGATGATCATGCAAGACGAAGGCGGCGAGTTTGGAGAATCGTTAGCAAGTCGGACAAAATACTTAGCGACATTTCTTCCGGCTGTTCATGCACTAAGTTCAAATTTCGTCGAAGTCGTCTTCACCCTTCGTCCTTTCGGAATCGATACAATTATTACTAGTTGAGCACAAAGGTTGACGTAATCAACTCCTTCTAGACTCTTTCTCCCAAAATTTCAGGCTTTGTGCCAATTGTAGATATAAATTATTACTACAAAAGCGACGAAATGGCAGAATCGTTAGCGAGTCGGCCAAATTGCTATGCTGCATTTCTTCTGTTGTGTAAGTTCTGAGTTCAGATATCTGCCGAAGTCAACTTTGCCTTTTATCCTTCCAGCGTGGATAAAACAAAGTACCAGTTGAGTACTAGGTTACTGGGATCGATGTAATTGGCGAACCCCCCCCCCCCCAAATTGCTAGTCTTGTGCCAAAATTTGAAACATTTATTAGATGAGTTGTTAGAGCGTCGACAGGGTGCTTTGCGCCAATCGTTCTGGTTCCTACACCCCGAGCTCAAATCCCGCCATAGTCAACTTTGCCTTTTATCCTTTTGGGCCTAATCCTGAACTTGGGAGCAATTCTTCACTCTCTCTTTGTCTATCGCTCTTTGTAGAAGAAATCGGTTGTGGATAGATCTGGCGTGCGATTGGCTTTGTCAGGTTTAAAGATGCCCAAAAAGGAACTCTATCAAGGATTTGAAGGCGCAAGACAACGTATGAGGTAGGGAGGTAGATCGGAAGAACTGTTACAGCATTGGACAAAATGTCTTGTGGTATTTATGGTACTTTATGTTTCGAGGTCAACTTTCCCCGTCCATACTCCCTGACTCGATAAACGTAGCAGCAAATACTGGGTTCAGTTTACTCGACGTCCAAATGTCTAGTTTCACCTTATATATTCTTTTCTACTCTAGGCACAAAGTCCGAAATTTTGAGGGAGGGGGGGGGATCGATTAGATCGACCCAGTACGCAACTGGTACATAATTTATCGACCTCGAAAGGATGAAAGGCAAAGTCGACCTCGGCAGAATTTGAACTCAGAACGTAACGGCAGACGAAATACTGCTAAGCATTTCGCCCGGCGTGCTAACGTTTCTACCAGCTCGATGCCTTCCAAGGATTTATTATTACATCGATGGTAGGATGAAAAGATAAAACTTACAATTTATTTGACTCTAAACTGAGTTCAAATCTCACGGAGGTCAACCTGGTCCTCTATCTTTTCGAGCTCAATAAAAAAGTACCAATCTGGAGCGGTGAATCGGAGGACCATAAGAATGTCAAACCAGATACTTTGTGCTATTTGTTCTGGCTGTTTGCTTTCTGAGTTCAAATTCCGCCACAGCCTATTTACGTGGTAGACTTCATGACCCGGTTTGACACCACCACCTTTGGATACCTTTTTTTGTTTTAGCAGAGTATTCTCTGTTATGAGTATCCGGGACAGTTCTCTGGTTTAAGGACATCTTCGTCCTTTCTCTCACCAGTTTTGAAAGCTCTTTAAAGGGTTAGGGATTACATTCTATTTCCTGATTCTAAGATGGAAAAGCAATTGCTGGACGTTAGTCTCTGCTTTTTTTTATTGTTAGTTGGTTATCTGAGAAAGTAGTGCGAAGTAGTAGCCCCTCTCACTTGACCCTTGCTTTATATTCTTTAGTCTTTATTCTTTTACTTGTTTCAGCCATTTGACTGCGGCCATGCTGGGGCACCACCTTAAAGCATTTTTTTAGCCGAAGAAATCGAACCCAGGACTTATTTTTTGTAAGCCTAGTACATATTCTATTTTTCTCGTTTGCCGAACTGCTAAGTTACGGGGACGTAAATACACCAACATCGGTTGTCAAGCGATGGTGAGGGGGACAGTTTCCGTGTACCAAATCCACTCACAAGGCTTTGGTCTGCCCGAGGCTATAGTAGAAGACACTTGCCCAAGGTGTCATGTAGTGGGACTGAATCTGGAACATGTGGCTGGGAAGCAAGTTTCTTACCATACAACTACGCCTGTTCCTATGTATATATATATATATATATATATATACACACACACACACACACACACACACACACACACACACACACACACATACACACACACACACACACACACACACACACACACACACACACACACACACACACATATATATATATATATATATAATATAATATATATATAATATATATATATAAATAATATATGAGTATATGCATATATACGTACATGTATGCACATACCTACATCTACCTGTATATATAGATGCATATCTGGGTACAGGATGTTGCAAAGAAAACGTAGACAAAATGATAACCAGAGTACAGAAAACACACAGGCCACATAGAGAACATTTCCTTCATCAGCTGCCACCATTCTAACACTGGCGTTTCGAAGAGTTAGGGCAATATATATATATATATATATATATATATATATATATATATAATTAAAGAGAAAAGCAGCTAGTTTTAAATCTCTGAGCGAGAGATATGCAGTAACAGTACCGAAGTACCGAATAGTAAAGTTTATTTGCCAAATGAACTTTAGTATATATATATAATCCATGTTCAGTTAATTGAAGGAAAGAAAATGGAGAGTTGAAAGTTAATAAATATTTATTATTAAAAAATTGGTAATCTTTACTTCTTGCAGCCGTTTCCATTAGTGCCCAGTAGGCAAGTTACAAATTTATGCTTTAAAATTGCATTTATATGTTATGAACGTAATTTCATCAGAGAAAAAGATATATCTTAAGATGTTACACGCTGACCTATCATTTCATGCCAGCAGACACCCCTGTGCAAAATTCATGGCGAATAGGTTTATCAGTGTCCAACTGTTGAACCAATTGCAGCTTGTATGGTGGGCACTGTACCCGTCTCCTTAAGACGCGCCAAACAGTTGTTGATGGAAGCTGAAGTTCTCGACTGGCTCTTCTGACAGATTTCTGGGCGCTGCGCTGGAAGGCTTGCTGAACTTGTTCAACCGTATCATCTGAAGTTGAGGGGTGACTTGTTCCCTTTGCTGGACACAAACACCCCTCCTCCTTAAATTTTGCATGCCAATTCAAAATGGAACGTCTGTCTGGTGCCTGCTTGATAAACGTTGTACGAAATTTGCGTTGAACACGGGTCCATGATTCAGTTTTAGCGTATTCTAGGATGCAAAATGACTTCTCTTATTTTATGAATGACATTACTGGATCTGAAAAGAGGCAGAAAACAAAATTTAATCAAGTTTAATTAATTAAATTAAAATTAAATTAACAGAAGAAAATTTGACACTTTTAGCTTTTAAACGGTACCAGTTCAATCATGCTACCATTTGTAGTTCATGATATAAGGATTCTTAGAATGTGACATAGAATTTTGAAATGCCCTGTATATCTAGACACTGACTTGCAGTGTTTGTTGGTATAAAAGACACACGGGTGCCGTAAAAAAATAACCATTTTTCTTAGTTTCATTTCTTTATTTTTGTTGTTTTTTTCTTCCTCGGAGTTCCTTTTTTAATCAAAACTAAAACTGTCTTATGAAAAATGATAATTTACTCGATTATTTAATTGAATATAAAACAAATAAAGTTTTGGAGATGATATTTCTTTTTTCAAAAAATCACTAAATAAGGAGAGAAGGTAGCACTTGCGACCTTTCACACGGACGGATGAGAGAGAGGCAGGAAGTTATCAAACGGAAGAACCGGTGGAGTCGACTGCACCAGAGACATCGAAGGTGCCAGGTGGTCGATCGTGTTACGCCGAGTGATAGATTAAGTCTATCACCTAAATAATCCATGTCAAGATTTTAACTCAGAACATAAACACACGGAAGATATACCGCAAAGCATCCGCGCTAGAAATAGCGGCAAAATTCAGTGGAATTATATCCAGCCACCCTCAGTAAGAAGAGTCAGAATGGACAGTGGAATCCCTGAGATATAAAAATACGGGATGGTCACAGCTGTAATTTGTATATATATCCATTACCTATTTTCCTATCTTCCATCGAATTGTTCGCAGTTCCTACAGGTTCCCTCGTCAAGCGCCCTGGATTGGTACTTCCCTTCCACCCCCGATCTCGAAAGGAAGAAATGTAAAGTTGATTCTCATCAAGGCTTGCACTCAGAACGCAGGGAATCGGTAGAAATAACGCGAAGCATTCTGCTCAATGCTTTAGCGATTCTTCCAATTCACCAATATTTATGATTCCCTCTTGTCTGTACCATTATTCTATTCCAGCACTTTTTAAAGTTATCTCTGCAGATTTTCTATACAAACTAGAGCCAGCATTGAAAGTTACGTTTCGTAAACGAATATGTCTATGTAAATAATTCGATGGAAGACAGGAAAATAGGTAATGAGTGTATATGTATATTACAACTGTGGCCATCCTGTATTTTTATATCTCAGGAATTCCACTGTCAATTG